>NC_134472.1:56019266-56208788 GCF_964194025.1 Convolutriloba macropyga
GTCGTAAAAAGACACACACGTTTACAATAATTGCTATGAACTACGTTCAAGAGCAATTAAACGAAAAAACTAACTGATCCTTAAAAATACAAGACACCAATCCAAATCCTTTAGTAGCCATTGGAGTAGCTAGTAAAGGGGAATATCCCTTCACGCCAAGAATTGAAGTCTCCTTTGCATTTTTTGGTGAATCTCATACATAGACTACTAAGGCTCTTAGTAAAACTGCTCAGTGACATTCTCCTTGGGCTTTACTAGTTTATCCCGTTTCTCAAGCTGAAAAGTCACGAATATTCGTTAGCTAGACCAAAAATCGGCAGTACGAAAAATCGCATGGAAAATATCGACAGGACTAATGTAATTGGTACATAACTAATTTGAGAGCAATTAAAAACTGCCGCTATCGTTATGGGAATATTTATAATTCGCTTCATACCTCGATGTCGGTGGATCCTCAATACACGCGGCACCAGGCGACACTCCATCAGCGAAGCAGACTCTGTACTTGGATGCCTCTGAATTGTTTGATGACGCACTGCCTCCTGCCGTTGCATTACCACCACATCCAATTCTACCTGGTGCTGAAACATACCACTCTCAATTTGGATGCAAAAAAAATATTTTATTAAGTGAGGTAAGTCAGGTATACTCAGCTCAAAAAATCTTAACGCACGATTGACCAAAAAACCTATACAAAATACAGTAGAAAATGACATCACGCACAGAATTCTTTTACAGAGTGGTTGAATCCAACGAAAAAAGTCGCTCTTCGATTTCTTGGCGCGTGACCAAACGGTCTTCAAAAACGAAGCAGACAAAATTTTTAAAAAACAGCAGGAGACGTCCTGAAGTACAATCCAGAGAATTGAATGAAAAACTTACAAGTTTTCTACCTGACCAGCAGATCAAGTGAACGATGGCAGCCAAAACACAAACAAAATCATCTCAAAAAGTTGAGAAACCAAAACAATCAAACGAACTAAACAAAAGTATACTCATTGCTAAAACTATACTTATTTCAATATACCTATTTGAGAAAAACTTTCAAAACCAATTTTTGTCTCTGAAATCGCTCCAGGATCATATTTGCAAACCACAAAAAAAATCATTGGCTCTTGAAGATCGATTAACTCAGAAAGGACAGTTAAATTTAAAATAATGAAAAAAATTGCAAATTTTTAAGGAACATTTCCAGAAATAGTGATATTAATATCTTCAGAATTACTTCTGTGTCTCTAAAGGCTACCCAGCAACCCAATTCTAAGCCAATCATTGGCTCATAAAGATCGATAAAAAATAATTTTCAGAAAAAATTTCAAATTTCAAAAAAATAGAAATTTGTTCGTTCCATTAAAATGTTGAAAACCATTATATTGCGCCCAAGGAACTATTTAAAATGAAACTATCAAACCCTGGAGGAGGTTGCATTGCCAAGAAAAACTGAATAAAAGCCAATGTTTTAAAAAAACTTGAAAAAAAATGCAAATTTTATCAAAATTTCTAAAATTCATAATGTTAGAACTGTTAAAAACAATTCCGTTGACACTAACAACCATGTTGTAACTTTTTACCAGACCGTGGAATAAGTTTTCTGGCACTTGAAAATGGACAAAATCAAAAACTGGCCAAAAAATAGGAAAACTTTAAAAAAAAAATTGCATATTTTATTTAAAAAAATTCTAAAATTCGAGACATTTAAATGTTGAAAAACAATCCATTGTTAGTAGAAACTATGCCGTGCTCTGAAACCCAAAAGGAGATTCTGTGGCCCCTGAGGCAGGACAAACTCAAAAATGACAATATATCAAAAAACTTGAAAAATGGCAAAATTTAGTATCATTTTGCGTGTTTATAGTACCAAAACACATACCTTCATCACCTTTGAAAACTTCAACCTAAGATTAATCAAATAAAAACTCCAGAATCACAAAAAACATGAAAATTGCACCATCTTGAGCTCAAACCTCTTAAAAATGACCTTTCAACGCCATTAACGCCATCCCAGCAGCTGCACCACTCTTGAAGGATTACTGAAGCCCACTTTGGAAACTCTAACGAAACTCTAACGAAACTAATCAAACAAACTAAACAAAAGTATACTAATGGCTAAAAAGATACCTATTTCAATATACCTATTTCAAAAATATGTTCGAAACCAATTTTTGTCTGAAATCGATGTCTGCAATACCTCAAAAAATTCATTGGCCCTTGAAGATCTATTAACTCAAAAAATGTCAGAAAAATTTTTTAAATGAAATCAATCGCAAATTTTAATGAATAGTTTCTAGAAATCGTGATATTAATATCATCAGAATAACTTCTTTGTCTCTAAAGGCAACCCAGTAACCCAATTCAAAAACAATTATTGGCTCATAAAGATCGATAGGCAAAATTTTTTTTTCAAATTGCAAAAAAAAGAAATGCGTTCTATTGAAACGTTGAAAACCATTCCATTCGCCTCTGGGAACTATGCAATAAAAAACTATAAAGCCCTGGAGGAGGTTGCCTTGCCAAGAAAAACTGAAGAAAAACAAATGTTTTCAAGAAAAACTTGCAAGTTTTATTAAAAATTTCAAAAATTCGAAATTCTAAACACTAACAACCATGTAAAAACTTCTCATCAGACCATGGAATAGGTTTTCTGGCACTTGAGAATGGACAAATATCAAAAATTGACAAAAATTTAAGGAAAACTTGAATTGCAGATATTATTTTAAAAAACTGCTAAAATTAGAGACATTAACATTAAAATGTCGAAAACCATTCCATTGTTACTAGAAACTATGCAGTGCCCTATTATCAAACCAAAAAGGAGATTCCCTGGCCCCTGAGGCTGGAAAACCACAAACATGCAAAAAATTGCAAAAATTGTATCATTTTGCGTGTTTGTATTTGTAGTACCAAAACATATAGCTCATAAAAAGGTCATAGCAAGTAATTTTTGTCTCGCAAAAGACCTTCATCAACTTTTGAAAACTTCAACCTAAGACTAATCAAACAAAAACTCAAAATCGAATCACAAAAAAACATGAAAAATTGCACAACTTTGAGCTCAAACCTCTTAAAAACGACCTTTTAACCTTAAATTAACGCCATCCCAGCAGCGGCACCACTCTTGAAGGATTGCTGAAGCCCATTTCGGAAACTCTAACGAAACTTAATGCCCGCTGGGCTCAACCTGTCTGTCCCGTTTTAAAAAATCAATGTCATTGAAAAATGTGTGGAAACATCTTAAAAAAAACACAGCGCCCCAATACAATTCAAATTTTTTGAATTGTAAAAAACACATAGTCGGAAGACTCCGGAACCGACTCGCGGTAGAAATTCACATACAAACAACTAAAAATTAAATCAATAGATCACATAAAACTCAAAAACAACTTATTTCAAGCAATGAACGACAATTCCAATGATCGACAAAAAAATGAAGATAGCAAAAAGTGCTGAAGCGTTCCAGCGGGGCGAAAATGCAAAAGTAACTCAAATCATATCATCCAGAAGTCTAATATTTGTCTCAAATGGTTAGAAATGAGTCCAAACACGCTATTACTGGCCGAAACTATTGAGAGAAAATCTTTGGCTGAGAAAATTAGAAATACTTTTCTCGCTACCTATTAGAGTACTGTATGAACAAAAACCACTCTTTCGCTCTGTATTTAAATTTTGTTCAACAGATTGGGCTAAACACTTGCTTTCACGGCATTTTAGATTGCAATATGCGAAAAGAGAAGTCACTGAAGTCACAAATAGATCACCATTAACTCCTTTTTGAGTCGTAATAACATAGCCGGAAAAATTAGGAACCACTCAAAGTGTCGGTACTTCCCGAACAACCTACTAAACCCTCAGACCCGTGGAACAAAGCCCAAACCAACAAAACATCAAAGTCATTATTCAAATTAGAGTTGAAACAACAAAAACGACTGATGTAAGAATTGCTCTCGATTGCTTAGTGGGAGCTCGAGTCTATTAAAACCTGCTTCAGTTGGGTCGGGGGTAACTAAATTCAATAAAGAGTTCAAATCACCTCACAACCAATAATTTTTAAAAGCAAAAAAACCCAAAAAAGAAAATTTCACCAATTTTTGCGCACTTTCCAATTGTCTTTTAGTAGTAAACTGCCGCCACTTGAGTTCAGCTGCTGACAATTGAGAATGAGAGAACTTTAGGCCACACAAAACGAAAAAAGTCAAGGGCATAGAAGCCACTCGAGAAGCCGAAACGGTCAAGCAAAAATTTTGCATAAAATGACCAGCACGTTTACAATAGTTGCTTCTAACTTCCTTCAAGAGCAATTAAAAACAAACCCGGCAGATTGCCGGAAAATAGCCGCCGTTGATTCCAAAAAGCATGGTTGGGATTGAAAGAATAGAAGATACCGAAAAAAAAGATTTTTGTACAAAAACATTTTTAAGTCCAATTTATTTTGATGGCATTTCGTAGTTGAACATAACGTACTTCTGTTTCTTAGAGAGAGGCTACAGGGGCTACTATCAATACCAATAAGCATTAGAGATGGTAACTAAGACTTATAAGAACGACGTTCAAATAGCGGGCATCTAAAATTGGGCTTTATGGGTTTATCCCGTTTCTACTTCTGACTTCAATTTTTTTATTCTGACTCTGTTCATTTTGAATTGCTTTGCTGAGCAACTGATGTTCAAATTCACTTTTAATAGAACGAGAGAAGAGAGAAACAAGCCTAGAGAAGTCAAAAAGATTTCACGCAAAATGCTGAAAAAGCGGCAAAATGGTAAAGCGAAAAAAGTTTGACAAAGTAAAAAAAATTAGGAGCGCTATAATAGCCGTCTGAGAAGATGAGGGCGGCTATTAAAAACAAGCATAGCGCAAAACAAAAAAATTGCCCACTAAAACAAAACATGGCTGGCAGATTGCCAGAAAATAGCCGCAATAGCTTCGTATATCTGCAATCTCAAAAAAAACAGTAAAAGAGACAGACCAAAAAAGTTTGTCTGTTCATTGAAGGCTGCTATGTAATATTTTGATTCAAAATCTGTATAAGTTTTTTGCTGCCTCTATTACTTGCTCTCAAATAACCTTCATTTAGAGTGACACACACCCATTTGACCTTATCGCTTTGAATTAAAGTAAATAAAAGTCAATTTCAAAGTGAGGAAGTCATTTTGAGAGTGAGGTAACTCAAGTGTGACCAAAAATTTAATCAGGCGAAAGAACAAAAAACTCGCTCCACTAAGAGCAAAAAATGACATCACACACGCACTTCAGTTGATATTGCATAAACGAATGAACAAAAAGCAGATTTGAAGTGGTTATGACGTCATATGGTCACAACAAAAATCTCGACGACGAAAAAAACAAGAGAAGGCCAATAATAGCTCCAGCTATCGCTGTGCGGCTATTAAAAATACACCGAAAGAACAAGGAAACCCACTGAAGTGTTGAAACCGGATGAAAATGCTTTATTGGAAATTTGCCGTCCGGTTACGTTACTAAAAATTTCAGGATGATCAAGAACTCAAAAAATCAAGCCTAAAATTTGCCTCAATAAGTCGTCTCGAAAAAATCACCGCAATTCAGACTTTAGCGCCAAAATGTGTAACAGAACAGAAATTCAACCATTCTGATGCAACATTTAAAAATTTACTTTAGTCCATGGTCGGAGACGTCTTCAAAGTTCAACTTTGTGCGGAAATTCAATTTTTGGGAAGAAGCTAAAGGAGACACATTGAAAAATGAGAACCAATTTTTTTTAAAATCTAGCTCCAAGAAACTTTTCAATCAATCAATTAATAATAGAATGTTTGTCAGATTCTTAGAACCAAATTTTAATCAAAATAATCGACAAAAAATTGCTGGAAAACTTCCGCAGAAAAGAAATAATGGCGAAAAACTATACAGAAAAGCGGAAATTTGCAAAAATCATCAAGGCAAAGTGAAAACGCCTGAAATTATGAACAACAACTAATATAGATACTCAAGAGAATCAAATTGATGCCACAAACTAGGCGGCGGTTACAATGTGAAAAATCCTTTGATCAAGATAAAAAGCACAAAAAACTAAAATCTTTAGTCTAAAAACGTCGAGGAAATGTTGGCAATTGAAACTATGAAACAAAATTTTATTGAATTTCATTGCAGAAAACTAATTTAAGTACCAATAATTTAAATTTAAAATTTCTGATGTTGCGCGAAACTCCTTATTCAAACATACCAAACCAAATTCCAAGCAAAAAAATGAAAAACAACAAAATTAAGAAAAGGAAAATTGTAACTAATTTCTTAATTACTTGGTCAAATTTAATTGGAAAACTGCTTAATACCAAAACTTTCACTCAATTCCTGCAAAAAAATGGGTGAAATAAACTCAAAATTCACAAAAGAGTTCAAAGAGCTCCAAACTAGCGTAAAACTCGATTTAGTTTCCCAATTTATTCAAAACGCTATCAAAAACAACATTATTATTACTGTTTAGAATAACTTATTTGAAGCCATGAACATAAAAACACTTTTCTCTGCTCTCCGAAAATGTTCAACGGAACAATTTTTTTCAAAAAACAATTCACTCTCTGAACATTGTTTTTTTTGCTCACATAGATTGAAGGAACAAAAATTAATGATAAAAATTGATTATTGTACAAAAACATTTTGAAGTGCCAACAATTTTGGTTGGATTTTGCAGTTATGCATACTACTCTTTCGTAATGAGAGAATGCATGGGTTAGTATCAATGCCAAAGGGCATTAGAGATGTTAACTAAGACTTCTAAGAATAAAGTTCAAATAGCAGGCATCTAAAATTGGGCTTCAAGGGTTTATCCCGTTTCTATTTTGATTTCACTTTTCGATACTGATTCTGTTCATTTTAAATTGCTTTGCTGAGCAGTGGCTGTTTGAAAGCACTCAGAAGAATGAGCGAAGAACGAAACTAGCCTAGAGAAGTCAGAAAGATATGCAAAGCGTTCAACTAAGGTAAAGCAAAACAAACTTTTGTTCGACGAAGTAAAAAAAACATACGAGTAAACCGCTATAATAGCCATATAAGATGACGGTGCCTATTAAAAACATAACTGACTCTAACTTTGCGCAAATGGGCTTCGTCAGTAGCTAGCTGCAGTTTATGGAGGCTGGCTATAGCTCAATTGAAGGGGGAGTGGCGGTGGGCGCCAGCATGCGGGGTACAGTTGTAATGAGATGAAGTGGAGGGGAGAGTGACAGGAGTTCGAAGAGGGTGAGGGAGGGGAGGATGAAGGGGGGGGGGGTTAACTCGGAGCCCAAAAATTAAGAAACGCACAATTAGAATAACTCCGGAAACAAATCGAAGTTCTCTTCGCCAACCAAACTTTCCCTTCATATAAGTATTATTAATTGGCTGAAAACAAAGCAGATATAAAACAATCTTAAGTCAATTTACAAAAGACAAGTTAGCTAAAAGCAAGGAAATTTAAACTAAATTTTCATGTAGTATAAGCACACATACAGTAGAAAAAAGTGTTTCTCGCAATTGAGACTATAAAAATTTCACATATCAAGTCTAGCGACAAAAAGCTCACAAAATTCTGTCTTTTATAATTAGAGGAAGAAACTGAAAAGAATTTCATAAATTTCATAAGTGCTTTGCACCGAAAAAAAATTGAGTTCATAAATTTAAATTACCATTACTTACCAAAAAGCATAAAAACGCCTTACGAACAATCTGAAATTTATTATATTAGTATACAATAACGTTTTAGACAACATAAAAACCGTCAAGCAAAAAAACCGCTTTCAGCAGCCCAACGTGGACAAATCTGATATTCAAGCGAAAATCCTTTTCACACCTACATTTCAAAAGAACCACTCTCGTTCTCTTCGTTCTTCAAATTTGTTCTCCAAACACAACTTTTCCAGTCAAAACAAAAATTAGCTGCACATTAGAAAAGATTATCTGTTTTTCAAGATCTTTTTGAAGATAAATGTGATCTCGTTCAATTGGAAATCTCACAAATTTTCGAATAAAACGATAACAGTATCCAGGGAAATAAGTAAAAATAATCTATTTTCTCAAAAGAACTGCTTCGCTGACCAATAAACGCAGCCAAAAAATAAACTGAAGGAACTTAACAAAACATAGCCGACAAATTGTCGGAAAAAAACCGCCGTTGACCAGCTTGACGCACATTGGGATTGAAATAGAAAGAGAAAATAAGAGCTAGAAGTTGACAGAATTTTTCATTTTTTGTTTATTTGGAGTGCAAATTCTGCATATTCGGTTAGATTCTAAAATTACACTTAATTCAGCTTTTAAACTGAACTCTATTGAGCATAATAATAATAATAAAGCCAGCTAGCAATCGTTTTAATGAACTTTGATAATCTAATGCACTGTGACTTAATGACAGGGCTTTATATGCTTACCCTGATCCTTTGGATCTTTTGATTTTGCTTTTCTGACTTTGAGCGTATTCACTACATTGCGTAAATCAATGCGTGAAAGCGTAAATCAATTTAAAATCCATTCAGTTGAAACACTGAATCAACTGAGTCAGAAGTCAAGCGTGATAATCGTGACTTATGTAAAACGAAAAACATGATTCAAAAGGATAAGCAATTTTTTTAAAAAAAGGAGAGCGCCTAAACAATAGCCGTTGAGAGGCTGACGGGGACTATTAAAAACAATCCTAGGTCAATTAATAAGCAAAATTAGCCAAAAAGTAGTTAATTTTGAAAACTAAAAAATTTCAATAACTTTTAAACACAATTAAACACTTTGTTTCATGCAACTGAGACCATTAGTTTGCTCATTAAAATTGAGAAGGCAAAATAGTCTGATCAATTAATCTACTAATAAAGAAAACAAAATGCTGTTAATTTACAAAAATAAATGCAATACTCGGAAATTTTTGGCAATCAATTCACAAAAAATGCTTTGTACCACCCAAATTGAAAGCAATAGGTAGTGGACCATAACTAGCAGCAATAGGTTTCTATTCAAGACCTAATAAACGAAACAAAACGAATCAATGCGCGAGAAGTTGCTAAAATAGTCTTATAACCTAAAAAGTACAGAAAAATCTCAAACTCAAAATAGCCGACAGATTGCCGGAAAATAGCCGTGATAGACGCTTGTGGCTTTCAATGAATTGAAACAACTAAAGCAATAAGATAGACGGATTGACCGCGAGTCCTCCTATAGACCACTAGACATTTTGGGTTAGATTCGGACTATCATTTTTATGAGACGCATGCGCTCTATAAGGAAAAAACCATAAGAGTTTTTTTTCAAAATCAATATTCGAAATCAAAATCTCAAGACCTTAATACTCAGAAATTAGGGCATAAAGTTTTGGCACTACTTAGATGCACACTATTGATCTTTAACTAGCTAATTTTCATAAAATTTAAAGTTCATTAAGTGATTTCAGAAGTCATTTTTAGTGAGGTACGTCACGCAATTGGCCTAAAAGCAGAACAAATGACGTCACGTAGAAGTCACTGAAATTAAAAAAGTCAATTTCAAGAAGTCAGGTCGAGAATCATCGATGGAGACGACGAATAAAAAAACACTATGTCCCCAATAATAGCCGCTCTCTTCGCGGCAATTAATTACCAATAAACTACAGAAAACTATCGAAAGAATAAATCAACTGCTACTGTATAGCCATTTCAGACAAATTTACCGACAGAAAACATTGCTTGAAAAAGTCGCACGTGAAAAAAAGTTGCATGAACAAAAACCCACTCTTTTCTATCCCCTCTCCAACTTTACTAAACAATCAAACCGCTCCACTTTTTTTTCACGCTTTCATTTCCTGCTTCAAATTAACTCCAATAAAATTGATTAAAAACATAAACCACGTAACATCGGAAAAAATGCTCGCGAATGACAGGCGCGGCACTTTAATTCAGGGGCTGTAGCCTATATTAATTTTTCTTTATGGTTGCAAAAATATCAGCCGGAGGTAGGGTTTAAACTCCGATCACCTGAGTCCGATTCCATCACCTGAACTAAGGTATTAAACACTCGTCTATCAGGACCTTTTAAATAAAGCGTCTCTCAACGATCGGTTTTGTTTGAACAACAAACTTTATTTCGGAGTGAGAGCAATTGAAATCACTAAAAAAAATCGTGCGTGAAAAAGTCACTTGAGAAGTCAAAGATTATTCTAGACAAAAACGGCCAAGCGAAAAATCTGCATACAAAAAGACATAATCGTTTACAATAACTGCTTCTCATTTGAGAGCAATTAAAAAGACACTTCTCAACAACTCTTCAAGTTGTAAAACAAAAGCATAACTCCTCTTCAAGTCACAAAAGCCTCAAGAAAACCAAGACATTTCTTCTAGCCGTATATTAATCAAGATGAGACCAATAATAGACTGGCTATCGCGGCTATTAAAAAATAGACTGGCTATCGCGGCTATAGACTGGCGGCTATTAAAAAAGATACCTTTCGCATGATTACTTGCCCAGGGTTCAGCTCAAACTTCAAAGAAAACTTTATCTAACATACTGCTTACTTGCATTGCGATGCTTAAGAGCACTCTTCAGGTGGGGTCGCCCATCCGCTGAAACAGCAGTTTACGTGACGTTTCTGCCCGCAGATCTGTTGATCACAAACAAAAGATCTCAGTAAATTTAAGTCCATCTATCAAGAAATGTAATTTTGTGAAACCTCAAATGTTTAATACAGAAGCGCTTAAAAAACTGAGTTCCCTATCAATTCCAAAAACCGTAGCAAAACATGCCGTAACTTTCTTCCCTCAAAGGAGCTTTTCATAATGGTTTCGTAATTTTGTCATCTAATGTGAAAGCGAATGAGAGATTAAGAGGTCATAGGTGGAATGCGCATATGAAATGTTATTAATAGCCACTTGGTTCGGAATTTAGTACCTGGCGTTCCTTCTGGAGTGGAGCAGAGATTTTCCTGATTTCCATTGATGAGATCTGAGGGTATGTACACCACCCAGTTGTTAGGTCTATGCTGATCAAACGTCTGGGAAGCCGAGCTCACGTCGCCTGAACCAATTTAAATCATTTTGCACTGCAGAACTTTAAAAATTTTTTAAAGGAATTAATTATACTCAAAACAGAATCTTTACCTCACCTTTTTTTTCTCGTACGCTAAGAGTGAATGATAATCTCAAATTTTATTAATTTTGATCATTTTCCGCACTGTTAATATTGACCATTTTGATAATGATATCGGGAAATTTATAGATTATATAAGCATACAAATAGGCTATACAAGATGCTTCCCTTGCACAAACTTTAAATACCTTGACTGCAGTATTGACGCGGATCTCGATGGGAGACAGTCGGTGGCGTTTGTGGTATCCTAGTTGATGAGCTAGAGGGCGACACTTCAGAGGAATTCAACGCAGGTGGGGCTGAAGGCGCGTAAGGTGAGTCAGACAAGTTCCGCTGGCCTCTTTGACCACGGTTTGAGCTCCTCTGTGATTCTTCCTCTGTTTACAAAATTCATTTCTAGGTCAAAACTTTTAACGTCAAAGGTCAACCTATCATTTTGACCACAAAAATTATGAGCGATTCGCAATTACTATTAGAAATAGTGTATTGTATCATAAGAAACTAGTAAGGCTCTTAGAGAACTTCTCAGTGACCTTAGGCTTTCCCAGTTTATCCCTTTTCTGTAGTTAAAAAAGTCACGGAAATTCGATGATCAGACGGAAAATAGGATAAAACATTGCAGGCAGATTGCAATAAAATAGCAGAAAATAGATAAAAGAGCGAAGAGAAAATTCTGTTTTTATTACTGATTCTGAGATGTCATTGGAAAAAAATAAACTACTTATGAGTTGTTTCCGTTAGCTAACATCAAATAGCCTATGAGAGTGACATATAATCAGTGAACCGTATCCCCTTCAACTAAAGATAATTTGAAAGTGCGCTTAATCATTTTTGAGAGTGATGTAAGTCACATATGACCAAAAGATTAATCAATCAAATGAGCAAAAAAAAACAAGCTCAATTAAGACTGAAAAATGAGTTCAGGCGTAAAATTGAGTCAAAATTGCAGGAATTAGTGAAAAAGCATATTTGAAGTAAGGGTAACGTCATATTGTCGCAACAAAAATCTTGAGGAATAAAAAAAACAGCCGGAAGAATTCAGAAAGCAACTCGAAGCCGCAGATCTTCCCGCACAACAAAAATGTCTTTGAAGCCAAAACTTTTTTGCATCCAAACACTTATTCCTCGCTTCAACAAGTCAACTAAATTATTTGAGCAATTTTGACCGCCATCATAATGAGATGATTCGGCTTCAATTCATTGAAGGAAGCAAAAATGAAAACAATTAATTACGACAACATTTAGAAACCATACAAAAAACAAAACATAGCTGGCAGATGCCAGAAAATAGCCGCAATAGCTTCGTAGATCTACAGTCTCAACAAACAGTAAAAAAAGACAGACCAAAAAATTCGTCTTTTCATTGAAGGCTGATATGTTATATTTTGATTTAAAATCTGTACAAGTTTTTGCAGCCTCTATTAGCTGCTCTCTAATAACCTTCATTTAGAGTGACACACACCCATTTGATCTTATCTCTTTGAATTAAAGTAAATAAAAGTCAAATTCAAAGTGAGGAAGTCATTTTTGTGAGTGAGGTAAGTCAAGTGTGAACAAAAATTTAATCACGCAAATGAACAAAAACTCGCTCCACAAAGAGCGACAAAAGACGTCACGCACGGGTCAAATATGAAAATCGCTACGGTTCAAATATCAAAATAGACAAGTGTCTAACTTTATGCTGTCACTTCGTAAAAACATAGCCAGCAGATTGCCGGAAAATAGCCGTGATAGACGCTTGTGGCCTTCCATGAATTGAAACAACTAAAGAAAAAAGATAGACAGATTGACCACAAGTCCTTTAGTAGACCACTAGATTTTTTGGGTTACATACGTACTGTCATTTTTATGATACACATAAGGTCTATAAGGAAAAATCCCTAAAAGAGCTTTTTCAAAATTGATTATCGAAATCAAAAACTCACGACTAATACTCAAGAATTAGGGCATATAAGTTTGACACTACTTAGATGCACACAATTGATCTTTAACTAGTAAATGTTCATAAAATAAAGTGCCATAAGTGAGTTCAGAAGTCATTTTTTGAGTGAGGTAAGTCACACAATCGACCTAAAAGCACAAATGACGTCACGCAGACAAATTTCAACTGCAAAGCAGTAGAAGTCACTGAAGTCATTGAAAAAGTCAGTGTAAGACGAAACAAAAATCTGTTAGACGAAGTAAAAAAAACATAGCAGGACAAGTCCTGACGTACAATTCAAAGAATTTTCATTGACTAAACAAAACTAGACCTAGAACGGACTATGAATGGATTGCAAAAACCATTTAGAAAACAATCCTATCCAAAAAATCGAAAAAACAGTAAAAAACCAAAGTGAAATTGCCGCATGTGAACAAAAAAGGACTAGCGAGAAAGCAAAATTTTGTTCAAACCACCGTTTTCTCACTTCCTGTTTCGGTGTGACCAAAATCACTACTCCAAAAAATCATGAAAATGTGTGAACAGATCTTAAAAAAACGTAGCACGACAAGTCCTGAAAAACAATTCAAAGAATTGAATAAAAAATTTAGAAGTATTCTACCTGACAAGCAGATCAATTATACAACACCAGCCACAACAAACAAAATCATCAAAATTTTGAAGCTAAAACAATCAAACTGAACAAAAATACACTCATTGCTAAAACTCTGGAAGCTTTTACCCCTTAGCCAACATATGATCATGAACAAGTCCTGAAAAACAATTCAAAGAATTGAATAAAAAAATTTAGAAGTATTCTACCTGACAAGCAGATCAATTATACAATGCCAGCCAAAACAAACAAAATCATCGAAATTTTGAAACAAACAATCAAACTGAACAAAAATACACTCAATTCTAAAACTCTGGAAACTTTTACCCCTTAGCCAACATATGATCATTTTTAATATACCCATTTCTTTTTAAACCATTTTTTTCTGAAATCGGTCCAGTATTTCATCTGCGAGACCCGAACAAATTCATTGGCCCTTGAAGATCGATTGACTCGAAAAAGACCGAGAAATTTAATGAAAAGCTGCTGAAGATCGTGATATTAATATCTTCAGAATCATTTCTGTGTCCCTAGAGGACATTCAAAAACCAAACTCCAAGCCTAAAAAATTCGTTGTCTCAAAGATTGACAATTTTAACAAACTCAAATTTTATCGAAAAGGAGCTTCTTTCCATTACAACAATGAAAACCATTCAATTACCCCCCTAACAACTATGTAATAGCATACTACCAAACCTTCGAGGAGGTTACCTGGCTACTGAGGCAAGAAAATCGACTAAAATGTATAATTTTAAAAAATTGAAAATTGCGAATTTGATTAAAATTCTTAAAAATAAATTCTAAAAAAAAATAAAAAAAAACAGAAAATCAATGTCAAAATGCCGGATGAGAACAAAACACCACTAACGAGAAATGGAAATTTGGTTCAAACAAAAAACTAGGCCTATAATATACTATGAATGGATTGATAAAACCATTTAGAAAAAAAAATCCGATCCAAAATCGACAAAACAGTAAAAATCAAAGTGAAATTTCCGCATGTGAACAAAAAACGACTAGCGACAAAGATAATTTTTGTTCAAACACCGTTTCCTCACTACCCTTTAAAATTAAAGCGGAGAATTTCACGCCGCAAAACCACTCGCTTTTTCGCACCATTTCCTGTTTCGGCGTGACCAAAATCACCCCTCCAATTTGACTTCAAAATCATGAAAATGTGTGAACAGATCTTAAAAAAAAGACAGCGCCCCAATACAATCCACACTCTTTGAATTGTAAAAAACCGAGAGAAGGCCAATAATAGCCCCAGCTATCGCTTTGCGGCTATTCAACAGAAACTATTTCCCTTCAGCTCTTGAAACCCAAAAAGTTTGTACTATGAGCAACATAACTTATACCGTTGTAAAGTAGCAAAAATTTTTGAATATGGACAAAACTGATAAACCCAAAATCTTTTCGGATCAAAAATTGTCACAAAATGACCAATCTCAAAGTTCAAAACTCTCTGGATACAATCTCGGAACCTTAATTGAATCGAAAAATTTTAAAAATAATTTTTTGGGTTTGGCGCCACAGCAATTCAGAAAAATTTAACACTGAGCTCTCTCATATTGAAAATATCCTTGCGAAAATAAATTAAACTTCAATTAAAATCCAAATTTATCAGGAAAGATATAAACAGATTAAAGCTAAAAATCGTCAACCGACTTTTTTTTAAAAAAAAAAACGGAAATGCAAAGAAACTCCTCACACAACAAACATTAGTATTTTCAGTCTAATGATCAGTCCTACGTTAAAAGTAAATCGCACTGAATTGCCGAACTGCACTATAACATTACAAATAACGCAAAACACTGAAACGAACTCGAAAAAGCAAAAAAAAATAAAATTTAGGTAAACAAATGATCATAAATATTGCCGAGAAAAAGATGGAGCCAAACTCTCAGAACTGCACTATAACAGAAATACCACAAAATATGGAAACGAACTCAAAAAAGCAGAGCAAATAAAATTAAAAAGTAGATCAATAAATGATAAGAAAACTTGGCGGAAAGAGATGAAGCCAAACACTAGAAAATACACAACACTTATTAAAAACCGAAGGCATCTTCAAAAATTTAAAAAATATTCAGCAATCTTTTTTAAGAGAATTTTGAGAAACTATTTTGACAACAATGTCGTTTTAATGTTTAAATTTCCATCATAAAAAAATGTTCTGAGTTCTACACTTTTAACGCGAAAAATTTGATTCTGAGTAACTTGAATATTAAACCTCTGAAGGTGCATAGAAGGGCTCAATCTACTAAAAAAAACAAAAAGCAAAAACTTAAGAAAATTGGAAATTCATTCTGAAAATGCAAATTCTATAAAAATCCCCACGCTAACAACAGAGAAATGCCCGATATTAAAAATTTCGGTACCATATGATAAAAAACTTCAAATAGCCGATAATACAGAAATTCATGGGAAAAGCCAAAAACTGAAACACAGAAATAGGAGCCAATTTTGCATTTAGAATACATCATTACGCTCTCGAAAAACACACTGTAAAATCACTGACCCAGGGTTACATTTTACTGCAGTTTCGATCAATAAAACGATGGAAAAAAACAAAGGCAAGGAAAAACATTGAGTCAAATCGACGAAAAAAGGTTAAAAATGGTCAGCTATACTCACCAATCTTTTGAACAATTTTCGAGATCAAAAATCACCCATTCAATGCAGCGCATGAACAAAAACTTCTCTCACTCACCAAAAATCAGTTAATACGGCAGTTTTAATCATTTTGGCGTGTAGGTCAAAACGCCACCTGAACACATTGAGTCCGGTAAACCAAAACCTCAAGAAAACCAATCCTTCTCTTAAATTCCTAGAAAAAACCAGTACTAGCTCGCTATCACAGCTATGGAAAAGGCCAAAGGGACTATAATAATTAACAGAAACTTCGTTTGAGAACAATTAGCAATCAATAAGCGTTTACAATTAGCAATCAAATGTTATTTCCAAAGCCGTCGTTTAAATTTTATTTTTTTTACCATTAGCTGCATCTTCAATTATTCTTCCAATTTAGAGTTTGTTGCTGACTACAAACACTACAAATTTTTCGTCAGTTTATGATTTAACTTATACAAAATTCGTTAATTCAAATTTTGACAGAAAAATAAACGACAATTTTGACACAAAAATAAACGACAAATTAACAAGAAAACCAGAACGTAGCAGGCAGATTGCCAGAAAGTAGCAGCAATAGCTTTGTAGACCTGCAGTCTGAAAGATTTAAAAAGACAGACTAAAAAAAATTAGTCTTTTCATTAAGAAAGATTTTGAAATTTTGATTAGAAATCAGTATAACTTATTGCTTCTTCTGCTAGCTGCTCTTAAATAACCTTCAATTAGAGTGATGTACCCCCAACTTCACCTTATCTCTTTGAATTAAATTGAAAAAGTCAATTTCAGAGAGGAAGTCATTTTTGAGAGTGAGGTAAGTCACGTGTGACCAAAAATTTAAAAAACTTAATTACACGAATGAACAAAAAAACTCGCTCCACTTAGAGTGAAAAATGACGTCACGCACGCATTTCAATTGAAATTGCATGAATGAATGCCAAAATTACTTCATCAAAACAACTGGTGCTTACTGAAACCACTTATGTGATTTTATTAAAAATACTTTAGAAAAATTATGAAAAAATTATGTAAATTGAGGCCTAATTATAAAAAGCTCTTAAAAACAACTTGCAATAAAAAACTGGAAAAAGAAAAAGTTAATAATTTTTTTTAAAAATACAAAAGCATATGAATCCAAAGAAAAATTTCATACAGCCAATAGGGTATCCAGGTGCTCGCAAAACAATAGGCAAGTCACAATAGGCTAAGAAACTTGTCTAAAAATCAGAAAACGAAAAACGTCTGAAAAAGTTCCAAATTTCGCCATTTTTCGTCATATTTCTCAACAAAAAATGATTCATATCCGCAAAACTGTAACCAATTGTTATCTAAAATTTGATTAATTAGGGATCTTTCTTATACCCATTTAAGCCAGTAAAACAAAACAATCTTAAAAACCGCAAAAAATTAGCCCGAAAATCAGCAAAATATATTTGAAAAACCTCCGAATTAGCAAAAAAAATTCATATGAAATTCCAGTAACCTTCAAACGACTACCAGAACCAGCCTAAAATTAAAACCAAATAATGACCAAACCTCTTAACAAAAAAAAAAATAAAAACACTGCTTTAAAATGCCACACGTTAACAAAAAATTGGGTCGCTTACAGAATTTTTTTCACACCTCAATTTCTCGCCCTCAAAAAACATCGATATGAACAAAAAACCACTCTCGTTTCGCTGCACTCTTCAATTTGTTCAGCAACAAAATCACTCCAAATTTTTTCACGTGTTTCATTTCCTGCTTCAAAATTCACTCCAATAAAATTGATTAAAAAGGACTTCTCCAATACTCCTCTTCAAGTCGTAAAAAAGATAGCGCGTCAAAACAATTCAAATTCTTTGAATTGTAAAAAAAACCAAGAGAAGGCCAATAATAATAGCCTCAGCTAAAATTAAACAAAATACGAAATCTTACAAGGCAATCAATTTTTGGAAGCACGTGGGAGATATTCAAATTATCCACAACCAGTAACTCTTATCTTAGGCAGCAAGCTGTAAAGGAGCATGGTGGCCATTCTCCTGGTTTTTAAATAGATAAGCATTTCTGGAAATCACAACTGAATTGAAAAAAATTTTCCTGAAACGAGAAAAAGATACTTTCAGCAGTTTTAAAAATAGTATTTTCCGTTATTTTTCATCTCATGTACGATGAAAACAAACTTTCCAACATTGAGCATAGCAAATTAAAGGGCTATGTGAACCGGAAAAAAATCTTCCAGAAATTTTAAAGAAAAATTGAACTTTTGCCTTTTTACATCTAAAACAGTAATACGAACTTTTAGACTCCACGGTTATTAGCGTCATTGGGAAAACCACTCACTTTCATTTACTTTCTTTATTGAACTTTTCCATAACAGCTCAATTACATCAAAACTTCCCAACTTTTTTCGACGTAATTAACTTTAACAAGCAAAGACACCCGTGAGCAGTTAATTGATGTAGTATTTATGGAAGTTATCAACTAGTGGGAGATGCACTTTCAAACTTTAAATCTACGGTTTCAATGTCTAAGCCAAGACGGCTGTCCCCCATCTCATTAATCTTGGAGTCTTTATAAAATATCATTCAAAAAATAAATGGTCCCCGCAAAAGGACAAAAAATTGTATTGCGACTAAACGTCGGAAGAATTGCTCTCGAACGACTAGTGGGAGCTCTAATCAATTGCAGCCTGCTTCAGTCGGGAGGGGGGCATAAATGTGACTAAGAAGTTCAATAGTGGGCTGCAAATAACCGCATTAGAGGTTAATATATACCACTATTAAGATTTAAAGTGAAAAATAGCACCAGTTTCGGCGCACTTTTCATTTGACTTTTAGTATTAAATTGCCGCAAATTAAGTTAAGCTGCTTGAAATTGTGACTGAGAGAGAATTTTAGATCACGCGAAACGCAAAAATTCAAGGGCGTAAAAGTCACTCGAAAAGTCAAAATTGTCAAGCGAAAGATTTGCATTAAAAAACATAGCCGGTAGAATACCGGAAATGACTCGAAAGTTGGGGCGGGGGAGGTAGGTGGTGCGGGGAGCTAGGTGGGGTGGGTGGGTAGATAGGTTGGGGAGGTGGGTAGTGCTGGCGTAACTGGGGGGGGGTAGAGATGGGGGTAGTTAGGTGAAGGGAGGGGATAGATGGGGGGGTAGGGGTAGTTGGGGGGGGGGGGGGGGGGGGGGTAGCTAGGTGAAGGGAGGGGGGTAGGTGGGGAGAAAGTTGAGGTAGGGGGCGGTGGGGGGAGGTAGGTGTTGGGAATGGGGGGTAGATAGGTGGTGGGGGGGGTTGTGCGGTGTAGTTTAGATAATTAGGGGTGACTTATATAGGAACAGAAAATCTCAAAATGAACTCTTCACCTTGAACATTACCAGCAGTTCCTAAATACTATACATTACAAACGAAGCAACTGTTAAAGTCCGATGTTCGAAAACAGAAGTCGTCAATCAAAAACGGAGGTAAATGCCTCGAACAGAAAGAAGTCAAAATTCAAGTCATTAACAAACTTGCTTTCTACTAACAAAAACCTGTAGAATCTCGATACTCCTCTTCGAGTCGTAAAAACCTGTAGAATCTCAATACTCCTCTTCGAGTCGTAAAAAGACACACACGTTTACAATAATTGCTACGAACTTCGTTCAAGAGCAATTAAAAATTCGGTGAATTTTACTAACGCTAATTTTTTCCATTCCCTGGTCCACACCAACAACTTTGCTATCCTTGTTTTTGATGCCTGCCTTGCAAGAAGTTGAAAAATGTCAACTTTAAGGCACTGATTAATTCGCATTTGTTACTGCGATCAGTTGGCTCTGCCTAGCAGAAGAAAAGGTTTAATTAATTTAGCGGGGTCCCTCAATCGTTTAATTTTGTAATCTTTATGAATTAATCCTATTTTGAATTAATCCTATTTTTAACCATCTTAGCGGGCGACCTGAAAAAGACCTTTTTCTCTGACAAGAAATTCTACGAACAATACATATAAAAGTAAAATTCCTTCGTTGCTATTCTAGGGAACTAGAATAATCATATATTCTTTAATGAGTTATCAGTGATGTTGGTCACGAACATAAATACTCATTGCTAACTATGAAACCGATAATTATTTAATCTAAATTCTTGATGAAAGTGCAAACTTAGATCAAGGTGTTCGAGAATTAAGACACACTGCTTGGCCACCATAAAGCTCATAGAAAGTCAACTAACGCATTAGCAGAACGTCATTACAGCTTCTGCAGACCCTCTGTGGTCCCGCTGAAGGGTTGAACGCCAACACCCGTTTTCCATCAGAGCATTTGGCACAAAACACCTAAAATAACGATGATCTTCTATTCCCCTTTTTGACAGATGTTGTTCTTTGAAGATTTAGAATAAAATGATATTTCTAATTTCATGTTTTTGAGAGAATTTACATGGGACAAAAAATGAGTGCATGAAAATTTTAAAGATGTTCGAAAGCTACCACAGCACCCTTCAGGTAGCTTCAAAACCAGACAGTTTTGAAAAGCTTAGGTTTTCGCTTCGACTGAGACATCATCGATGCATTCAAAATCAAGAATCAGTGGGTTAAACATTCAAGTTTGCATTTTTGCGGAAAAATAGATTATTTTCCCCCATAAATATTTCACAATACCCAGAGAATAAATAATTCTTTTGCGGCTAATTTATGTGCTAAACGCAATGAATTGCACATGGAATTATGCGAAATGAAAACAACCTATTACCCTGCATAACCATCGATTGAAGCTACTACTGCGAAATAAAGAGCACCCTAAACAAGACTAACAGTATTTCAACAACAGAATTTCCCAGTTTTGGAAAGATTTTTGTACTCTCACCTCTCCACAGGCCCTGCAGTGATGTCTGCGGTTGACGAGATTGAACTTGCTCTCACAGTTGGAACACACTAGTCTGTGTTTATCCTCCACCCATCTTGGCTCAATGCTACCTAAATTCATATTCCACATTAAATCACATTCACATTCACATTATTATAAAGTAAAAAAAAAACGATCTATTGACAGGAAGCATACCTTTTAAGTTTGTGACAACTGCATTTTGCCAAGAGAAATTCCTTCCACAAAAAAAAAGAAAGTGCCTAATTTTTTCCTACGAACCTATATATGTGTTCCTATCGTTCAGCCGAAGTGAGTAAAATTTTAAAGCTACATTTATGTTATTTTGACTTTAATTCCAGCGAAGTTCTCCTAAAGCATTGAAAAATATAGCCAGAAGAAGCCTGGAAACGACTCACAGTGGGACTGATAGCACTATCTCAAAATGTACAACACAAACATTTTCAGAAAATCTCAGCATATGGAGTGCACTCTACCGCGATCTTCTCTTCAATAAGATCGGAAGCGCAATTTGCGAAAAATTGAAAAAATTTTGAAAAAAATTTAGTTTGAACATTATCCGGGCCAGCCATCTGCTTTTAAGAAGAGTACAAAATTTGATAACGATCTTTTCATTTTCATCGTGAGGTCCATTTTGTTCTAAGAATACTCAGAAGCTCGCGTCTAAGGTTCTTTTCGTTTTGAGAACATTCATTAAAATTAATTCATGAAAATCATGACACGTCAATCAAACAATTACCTCAAATTGTTCTCTGAAGCGCAGTTCTCGAAGGGCACCAAGGAAGTAAATAAACACACTAATTTAAAAAGCAGCTTCTGAAAATTTTGAAAAAAATTTAGTTTGAACATTATCCGGGCCAACCATCTGCTTTTAAGAAGAGTACAAAATTTGATAACGATCTTTTCATTTTCATCGTGAGGTCCATTTTGTTCTAAGAATACTCAGAGCTCGCTTCTAAGGTTCTTTTCGTTTTGAGAACATTCATTAAAATTAATTCGTGAAAATCATGACACGTCAATCAAACAATTACCTCAAATTGTTCTCTGAAGCGTAGTTCTCGAAGGGCACCAAGGAAGTAAATAAACACACTAATTTGAAAAGCAGCCAAGTTTTGCTCAGAATCAAAACAAAATTTATCAAACTTTCAAAACAGAATCTCTTCAAAGAAACCTTTAATTCAGATCTAGGTACTTTCTCATTTCACAATCCCAAAAAAAAAGATACGGATCTCTGTAAAACTCACTAGGAAAAAATCCCTTTAAAATACTGTTTTAAAATACAAATTTTTTACTGTTTGACAACCGACTCGTCTATGCCAATAATTCTAAATTTGTCACTGATTTAATTTTGCAGTCCAGTTAAGGATCTGGTTCACATAATCAATAAATAGTAAAAAAAAAACTCAAAAACACCAAAAAAAATTACAAAACAAGTTAGTCATCAGTTATCTATCAATAAACAATGAGGGCACAAAACACCACGTTACGGAAGGTGAAAAACTCGAGAAAGTTCGGAAACCCAGCCACAAATTCTCCCTCAGCAACAAAGCACTGCAATTTAGCATAGTAAAACATTTAATGGTCTTATCTAAATAAAGAAAACATTAAGCTCATCATACTGAAGAAAAAACAGCTTAATTTAAAGACAATTTAAGAAAAACAAAAACTGTAAAAATCAGAGGAAATTATCTCAAATTTTATCAGATTTGCGCATTAAATCTTAACCAAAACAACAAAAGAAGGGATAGATCTGTACAAAAACGCATTCGAAAAGAAAAGAATCCTGTCTTATTTGGATCCACTGTCTTATTTGTATATAGAAAAGTAAAAAAAAATGGCCCAGAAGTAGTTTAAAAGCGTCACAATCTACGTGATTTTAAAAAACCTAATGCATACTTAAAACATAAAATGCTAAAAACGTCCAAAAACATCTTGAAAACCTGATGCGCGGTCTATTGGGTCCATTCTGGCAAAAAAAAAATGGGTTAACCTTAAAAAATCTGCGCTGAAATGCTGCACAGGCACAAAAAACTCGCTCCGCAAAACAGTTTTCACCTTACTTCTCCAGGTCTCTCAAAATAAGGTGAGAAGAACGCTCATTTTTCTTTTTGCTCTCCATTTTCGCTCAGCAGTTTGACTGAAACACTTTTTTCACGTGCCATATTGCCCGTTTCATATACTCCAAAATTAACGATTAAAAAGACGCTCCACTAAAAACTCCTCTTCGAGCCATGAAATAGAAACAACAAACTGACGTCAAAAGAATTACCCTCGAACAAGTAAGGGGGCCCTTTCAATTATTGGAGTGTGCTTCAGTGTGGGGTCAATAAGTTCATAAAGAGGCATTAAATGACTATAGACCACGATTGAAAGTGAAACAGTGAAGCCAACCTCAGCGCACTTTGTTGTCGACTTTTAGAATTAACTGCCACCAATTAAAATCAGCTCCTTAAAATTGGAGACCGAAAAGTGAAAACATAGCTCACAGATTGCCAGCAAAAGCCGCAATAGCTTCGTATATCTGCACTCTCAAAAAATAAGTAAAAGAATATTCGTTAATTGATCACTGTTTTATCTCGAAGAACCAAATTTTTGAAGCCAATGTTCTAGAGTCGACTCTTGGAGTTGATTACTTCACAGTAGTATATCAGTCATCATTAAAGATAGATCACAGTGATAAGAAAAGACAGTTTTTGATACGCAATACCAAGAAATATTCAAGATCAAATTCCAATCGCGACATTGCGCTGCAAGATTGGTCGCCTATGTACCAGATAAATGAGCCTAACGAAATGTTTTTGAAATTTATCGACATTTTTGAAAATATACTGAGTTGTCATGCACCCTTGAAGTTGGTAGAAAGTAGCACCAAAAAACAACAAAAGCAATGGTTGACAAAGGAATTACGTGGTCTCAAATGAAAAACACCGTCTCTTTAATGCGTGGAAGAAAAACCCAAAACCAGAGATCTATAATATTTAAAAATCTTTACGCAATTCAGTGAAAAGAAAACTGAAAAAAGCTGCAGATGATTATACAAAGTATTTTTCCAGCAGCTACCAACTTCAAGAGAACAATGGAAATTCATCAAAAACAGGATCAACTCCAACAGTCAAATAGAAAAAATTGACAAATTAAGGGAAGGTAGTCATTTTGTTGAGGATGACAGAAAGATTGCCAATATTCTTAACTGTTTTGCGAGGCTCGGATTATACAAAGGCAAAAACGTTTCTCCAAATCATTCTTCCCTAACATTTGAGGGACCAGAATTTAGCTTCCAACCAGCCACCAGAAAAGAATTGTACAATGTTATTGATAATCTACCTAAGCATAAATCGCCCGGACTGGGCTATATACCAGCATGGGCGCTAAAAGATAATAAACTGTCTATTGCAACTCATTTACAATTTGTCGTCAATGGAATGCATAAACAAAAACACGTTTCCTAATATTTTGAAAACAGCCCATGTTTCACCTGTTCATAAGAAAGGAGACCGACCAGAACCAGAAAACTATCGACCCATATCAGTCACACCAACTCTAGCAAAAACTTTTGATTACTACTTGAATAATAAACTCACCATCTAACTCTTAATGATCTGATTAACAAGAATCAATTCGGATTTCAAAAGCAAAAGTCCTGTCTGGATACTATCATTTCATTAACTGAAAAAATAAACCAATGCGTTGACGAAAACGAAATTGTTGTCACACTTTTTTTAGACTTAGCAAAGGCTTTCAACTCAATATCTATAGATGTTTTTATGAACAAAATAAAAATGTATGGAATTGGAGAGAATGCAAGAATCTTATTAAACTCCTTCCTTTGTGATAGAAAACAGTGTGAAAATGGGATAGCAAAATCAGATTGAGTTGTCATAAATCACGGTGTTCCTCAGGGAACTGTCTTAGGGCCTTTAATTTTTATTCTTTATGTCAACGATTTCAGTGAAGCTTTATCAACGAATTGTGATGTAATACAGTTTGCCGATGATACTGCAATTCCATGTCATGCAAAGAATGAAGCAAAGTTGCAGCTAATAGCTGAAGATACATTTAACAATACAGATCAATATATGAAACAAAACAGGTTAACCTTGAATGAAAAAACGGTGTTAATGGTGTTCAGGAATAAAAAATTGCCCATCATTAAAACTGTCGATTTCAAGGGACACCGATTGGAAGCATCTGAAAAATATAAATCTTTTTAATCACTAGTTTTGTCTCATTTAGATTTTAGTGCAATTTTTCAAAATTTACCATCTTACTCTATTGACAGAATTAACAAACAGATAAACTGGGGCATAAAAGTTTGCTTTATGAAACCCAAATACGATACTGCCAGAGATCTACTTCTGGAGCTCCAAATAACACGCGTGTCAGTAAATAGTTTTTTCAAAATTCTCCAACAAACAAGAAATCGCACTAATAAACATTTCAGATTTTTAGAAAATGTGCCAATTATTGCAAACAAACGAACCCATAAGCTTTTCTTAGAACAAAAATGTAAGTCAAAAGGGAGTAATGGTTCAATTGTTCGTAACTTTATTCGAAAATGGAACACACTTCCAATTACAATTAGAAAAGAAACGTCGGAGATCAAATTTAAACAAAAAGTTAAAGCGGAAATGCTTAAACAACACGAAAGAGTTCCAATAGACAGAAGTGTTGCAGGATTCAAACATATTTTTTTTAACCTATTTTAAGAAATCCAACCTCAGTTTGTTATGAATTAGAAAATAATAATGTTTGATTAATAAATTTCTTACATGTAACATTATTCAAGTGGTTAGTTTAATTTACATGTTTCAGATTTTTATAAAAATACTTGATTTATTAAATGCTGAGATGAAAAACTTTGATTTAGAATCTGTTTAGCTTATTTTTGCTTCTATTAGCTGCTCTCAAACAACCGTCCATTAGAGTGATACGCACTCACTTGACCTTATCTCTTTAAATTAAAGTAAAGAACAGTCAGTTTCAGTGTCAGGAAGTCATTTTTTCAAGTGAGGTAAGTGACTGGTGACCGAACAATTACGCATATGAATGCAAAAATTCTATCCAGTAGGATAGAAAAATCACGTCACGTACGCAATTCAGTTGAAATTGCATGAACAAATAGATTTGAGGAGAAGTCCAATAAAGCCCTAGCTATCGCTTTGCAGCTATTAAAAAAGTCAAACAAAACTTTCACTAAAAAAACACTACCGTAATTTCTTAAAACTTCCTTTGAGAGTAATTAATACATTTGACCACTGCTTACTTTTTCCCTCAATTAAAAACCTCTTTATCAAGTTCCTAGAACAAGCAAAAGCTATTGGTACAAAAAAACTAGCATAAAACAAAAGATTCATGCTCGATGTAAATTAGAACCAGCTCCACCAAAAAATTTAAAGAACACATAGTAATATGATCTACTCACCCGTATTATCACCGGTTTCTTTAAGGTAGAGAATACTAACGTGTAGAAAAAATGTTCACTGAAACCGTTGCAACGTTTTTCAATCAGTATAAAAAACGGTCATAATAAACTGTCAAAACAAGAAGAGTTTCGCATTTCGTTCGAAATTCGACTAGCTTGGGCTAAATACAGACACATCTAAAAAAGAGCATTGTAATTTTTTTTTAAAAAATGACGTTTATGAGAGCAAAATCAACATGAATTTCTTAACTAAAATATAAAAACTGAATTTATATTTAACGGCAAGTTTTTGGCATGGAACTAAACATAATTTGTAATAATTTTTATGAACATTTTTTTATTGACTGAAAAAAGAACCGGCGTGAGCGGGTGAAAAACAGAGAAAAAAATTGAGCCAAACTTTATTTGAACTTCGCTCAACACTGCAAATGTCTCTCCAAGGATCGAATTCAGTTTGAGTTTTTCAATGATAATACATTCATTAGTCCACGCTAACATATCGATCGATCAAAATGAACATTTAAAACGCGAGGTGCCACAAAAAGTTCCTAACACATTTAAAACGCGAAAGTCCTAGCACCCTTTTCATGGAGGGGTTGGAACAATGAAGTACGAAACATAACCGACTAAAGTCGTGGGCGAAATGCTCTCAAATGGCCGCCGAGCGGTTGGCTTCGTCAATAGCCAAGGGGCGGGGTGCACCGGGGGCTGATGGGGGTAACAGTGGGGTGGGTGCAAATCTCCAAAACAGTAGCTGTGAATACCGTTCTTGGAGACTAGTGAGCTGAAAGGCTCTAAGCGCACTTAATGTCCGCTGGGCGCTACCCGTTTATTCCGCTTTTTCGGACGAAAAGTCAAATGGGTCAGACGAAAAATCGCATAAAAACATAGCCATAAGAATTCCGGAAACGACTCGAAGTAGAAAAGTGACCATCATCACCGTCCTAATGAACATTTTACATAATTAGGCTAAGCATATTGAAACATGAATACATTGAGAAAACTAACAGGCAGAAAGTGATAGAACATCTGCTAAAGGCTGATTTCAGTTGAGACTCAAAAAACTATTGGTAAATGACACTGTAAAACAAGTAATATAGAACAAAAATCTAACAATTGACAGACAACTTCTTAAATGGGTTGGTAAAGAGAAACTCGAAGAAAGTAGCTCTAAAAAAGATCTCGACAAATTCTCAATGCAATTTTCGAATCATCAATCAGACAAAATGTTTAATACGTTCTCTTGTACATCAGGAACCCACCCAAAAATTGACACGGAGAAGTACTAAACAACAATTAAATAATGAAGGACAAAAAACCTGGAAAAATACGGAAATTGTTTATTTCTTTGAGTGAAAAGTGCCCGGTTTACATTTCAAGAGACTTCCGAAAACGATTCAGCAAAAAAAATTTATAGCTTCTGCTAGATCGGCCACTCATCCAAAACGTAGGAGAGAAATATCAAACGACTATGCGAAACCGCCAAGATAAAAACCAAAAAAATTTGTAATTGATTCTAGTGCAACAGTGCCATGTCAAGAGCAGCACCTATAGAAAAACTCTTAACTAGAAATTAATCCAGAAAAAATCCAGCGAGAAGCGTCAAACCAGAAGAAATAGGCAAAAATTTTGAAAAAAACATCCAAAAATCAGTATAAAAATTTGCGCAGGCCAAACTTGCTCTAGCCAATTTTCTACAACAAAAATATTTCAAGTTAATTATTAATCAAAAAGCAAGACCGCTAAAACTGCTAGAGCAACTCATTTCAACCAAACAACTTCGCAAAAGCTATCAAAACAGAAGCAGAATACAAAAAATGCTAGAAAAGCTTAAAAATAAGGCAAAATGGTAAAATAGCCGTAAATAGAATCTTGAAGTGTAATAATTGATTCATATGGTCAAAACTGTTTCCAAACACCCTAAATAGTTTAGTTAATTGCAACAAACACTTTTGATAAAAAATTGGAGTTTAAAGTAATAAACTGCTTTGAAAAATCCGCACTTGCTCAAAAATGTTACTCGCTTATTGAAAATTTTTTCACATCTATTTTTCTCGCTCTCTCAAAAAATAATAAAAACAGAAAACCCATCTCTCTCTCTCTCTCTCTCTCTCTCGTCTTTCTGCTCTTCGATTCGTTCAGCCGCTTGACCTACGCACTTAGTTTTCACATAAGGCGATCATATAAGCGATCACGGCTCAAAAACACTATACAGTTATCTTTCTGCCTAAATCAAAAGGCCAAAAAAGATTACTGAGATTCGAGAAATTCAAATGATTCGCAAATATGGTCAAAATATTAAAAATTATTTTAAAATTATTAAAATTGTCATTTAAAAAATCAATTTCATTGAATTTAAGATTAAACGTCAAAAATTGAATCCATTTTTTACAACACAAAATTAAACCAATGGCTGTCCACAGAAAGATTATTTCTACGAATTAAAACCAAAAACGAACAAAAAACAATGAAACTTGCACAAGAAGAGCAAAAACCGGGCTAGTATCTGAACAAATTTAGAAACCAAAAAACATCTCATGTTCAAAAGAGTTGTTCAATGCAATAATTGTCAAACTAACGTTGCCATCTACACTGATTTTTAAGAAAAAAGTCATCTAACAGATCCAGAAATGAAAAAATTATGGGAAAATTTACTACAAAGTTGAGAAAAATGTGCCCGTTTTACATTTGAAGAGAATTATTAGGCTCTAGAGAACTTTGTGGTATCAACTTGCGAAAATTACATATTAATGCAGCATCGATCAAAGTTATTTCAGCAAAAAACCAAATTACAAGTAAAAACCACCCTAATGGACGAAAAACCGGCCAAAAACGGTTAGCTATATGCGCCAGACTCTCACAAAAACATTTTCGAAGTAAAAAAAAGTCACTCACTGAACGCAGCGCATGATCAAAAAACTTCTCTCAGAAAAAATCTGATCCCCATGACAGTATTTCTCACTTTCGCTTTCGGTCAAGATGCCGCATGAACAAAACTACTTCCTGTGAAAAAATACCGATAGAAACCTAATACTCATCTTCGAGTCGTAAAAAGGCCGACAGGACTAATATAATTGCTCCAAACTTTGTTTGAGAGCAATTAATAAAATAACCGTCCAACGTCGGGTGAATTGCTTTCAAACTGCTGACGAGCGGTTAGCTTCATCAATACCTAGCTGCGGCATAGGCGGTTATCATAATTGAGGGAGTGGTGGACTGAAGCGGGGTGGAGGGGGGTCGGGTGGAGTAACTTCACACAATGAGTTTAAGTTTCCTCACCAGTTTCGATGAATCGCAGACTTAAGGACTAGTTAAGGCAAAAGACTAACAGAACCGCTCAGCTACTTAATGCCCACTGGCTTTAGCTGTTTATCTTGTTTTTGAGGACATGGCCAGGCACAGAAAACAATCAGACGAAAGGTCGGTATCACCAAAAATTGTATTAAAAAACCAGCAGGACTAATAAAATTGCAACAAACTTCATGTCAGTGCAATCAATAAGCCCCCAATTTCATTCCAAGCAAAATTTACTTACCAAGTTGACTGATAGAGTGCTCCTGAGTGAAATTTGTTGGTACCAAGGCATTAGCAGTCAAGTCTTCGCTATTCAGACTTCCCTCGGGTGAATTACCTCCAAAATATTCCACCAGAGGACGCAAAGGTCGCCCGTCTGGAGCTGCCAGTTCACCCTTTCTAGGTGTATCATCAGTATTTTGAGTTGTATTTTGTTCTGATTGCGAATAACTCGGATGATTGTAATTTTTTGAGCCTTCTTCTGTAAGAAGGGATTCAGACTCCACATTTAAAGCAGTCGCTGGTTCTGATAACTCCTGTGAGCCTTCGCGGTAAATTGATTCAGGATCTGAATCTGGCAAAACTCGCGTTTGAAACAATTCTTGAATATTTGCAATCGGCGAATCGTCAATATATGAAGCTTGAATGCTTTGAGTTTCAGGATTTACCTCCCAGTCAGTATCATTAGAATTTTCTTCTGTTTCTACTATTAAGGACGTGCTTCCTTGTTCAGATCTGTTTGAAGTGCTATAGGAATTAATTTCTATTTCATTTTCCATTTCACTCATGTATTGCTCAAACTCAACCTCTGAGACGTCAGGCTGATAAAAGCCGAAAAATTCTGACCCTGAAATAGACACTTGAGATTGAGTAGTTGTTTCAGAACTGTAATCATTCACGACCGAGACACTATCGCAAGGTAACAGAACGTTTTCAGCTTCAGAGTGTTCAAATTCTTGAACATCAACGGCATGAGCTGAACTTATATTTTCTCGACTTGGCGTTCGTTCTTCTAAATTAATGTTAAAAGCTCCACTTTGTTCAGTTTCTTCATCGTGACGTTCTTCGGGGGGTGTTGGGAGACTTTCTTCTTCGGTGCTGTTTCCCGAAGTAGTGATTTCATTTTTCTGTTCATTTACATCAGATTGCTGGTTGCCGAGAAACAACCCAATGAGTTCAACATTAGACAGTTGAGTCGGTTCTTGACCAGGAAGATGACCAAAATCAACAGCACTGTTCAATGGGTCAAAGCTGAAACTACTTGTCTGCCGATTGCCCACCTGTGCCTTGTTTTCTTCTAAGGCTAAAATATTCAGTCAATAAAAAAAAACAAAATTGACTGTAATTTATCACGTCTTTCCTATTAAGTTCTCAAGTTTTTTTCTGTGAGCAGAAAATGTCCTCTTATCAGAGCTCCTTTTGTGACCAGGTCGTCTCTTTATTGGACGGTGTCAACTCCTAGTATCGTAATGGTACTTAAAGTCTCGATACTCCCAGTGGTTGTCCAATCGCGACTTTAACTGCCTTATTGTCTCTGACGAGTTGACTTCAGTAAGACCCGCTATTCAGGGTAAACTAGACCGCCTAAGATTGTGGGGATCTATTCTGTTTTGCCACCCCTCAGCTTAGTGGGCTCATATTTTTTACGCCCCCCCCCCCCCCCCGGCGCACGTGCTAATTTTTTACATAGTATTGTGTGATGTAAAAACTGTAACGGGGGGGGGGGGGTAAAAAACACAGGGGGGAACAGAATAGATACGATTGGGGATATAATGAGGAAGAACCAGTCGGTACACGGTGGCTAAATTGTTCAACAGCTTGTTATTAGCAGCAAGGCAAGTTAACTTACGAGCTTTCGAAAAACAGTTCGAGTACATAAAGACGAAATTATATTTAAGATGATTATATAACAAACCTAGTTCAGCTTGGTCCAAAAGTGCATCCAAGTCAGGCAGATCATCATCTATACCATCCATAAAACTGAAAACAAAAACCTCCACTCATAGAATGGATTACAATTCGCCCAAAACGATCCATTGTTTGTTCCGATCGAAAGCTCCTTTAAAATTTACTGAACATCAAAAGAAAGTTAACACCCGCCAGTTTTAAAAAGTAAAAAAATATTATTATTATTTTAAGTTTAGGCACCATTTAAATGCTCAAAAAGGCTTCAACATAAAACAATCAGAATAAAAAAGTTTTCAGTTTCTTCCTATAAGTAAGCTCATCTGGTACTTGATTCAATTCAAATGGCAGTCTGTTCCAATCATGCGGAATTGCATGGCTGAAAAACCTTTTCCGAAGTTAGTTTTAGTGCCCGAAATTTGAAGGTTGTAGATATACTGGCATCTTGTAACTTTATCATTGCGAGACACAAGAGAGCTTAGATACTCTGGAACTCGTTGACGATGAATTAGGCAATGACCAAAAAGCAAAATTTTGAACACACATATCTGCACAGGTAAATGCTGAATCTTAAAATTGGTGTTCCGGGTGATAGTCGAAATAACAGCCTGCATGCACAATTCATTATTCGTTGTAACTTCCCATAAAGTACAGCAGGTAATCCATAGTGAAGTGAGTTGCCGTAGTCAAGCCTTGAAGTAATCATAACTCTTACCAACTCAATTAGGACAACCCTATCAACTGTGTTGTGTCTCTTATAGAATAGATCTTCCGTAGCATGTAGTAGCAGGCAGAAAATAGTAAACTGATTTAATTTGGAAAATTTGAAGCCAAAAAGTTCCCAATGATTCGAAAATTTGGAATACATAGAAAATTTTTGATCGGCATCGAAAGAATTCTTCCGCACTACGTCAATAAATTCTGTTTTACTGGTGTTTAATTTCAGCTGGCGCATCAAAACCATTTCTAAAAGGTGCTAATAAACAAATCAAACTTCTCCTGAGTCATCGTTTCTTCATAGACAAAATTAATGACTATCATCCGCATTGAAATGATAGTTTAATTGCAGCTGTTTAAAAACAAACTCTATTGCCAGCAAATCACAGTAGAAAAGCAGGGATCATAAAACCCATCTTTTTAGTACCACAGTTTTTACTTCCTCCGAAGGCAACTTAACTTTTATTAATACTTTCTGAGATCGACCACTGAGATAGCTTCCTAGGAAACCGGGAAAAGAACCTCGGAATCCAATCCTAACATCAAGAATGGATACAAAACTATCGTGATCTAGTGTATCAAAGGCTGCCGATAGATCGAGTCCAATATAAAAAATGCCCTTTTTAGCTCTACATTAGGTAAAATTTCGTTGATGTCATTAATCAGAGCGCTTTCGGTTGAGTAGAACTTTCTGATGGAACTTTGAAAAGCACAGAAAAAGCATTGCTCTCAAAGTGATCGGTAAGTTGTACAAGAGGTGATCTTTCTAAAAAAAAATGTAGAGCTGAGGTTTGATATTGGTCGATAGTTGACAGCAAAAGCCTGAGGATCAGGATAAACGATTTTAATGTGAGGTTCAACAACTGCTTGTTTAAGACCGTGAGTGAAAATTATTTTCGAAGAAAAATTGATGAGGTTCAATAATAAAGAAGACAGTTCATTAGGAAAAGGGTTTACAATCGTCATCGTAATCTTGTCCAGCGTTGACGTACTAGTCGTTGAAGCCGTAAGTAGGTTTTTCAAATCGCTCAGAGATAATAAGATGAAAGCGCATGATTGTTTATTTTTCAACACGAGGACCTTTGGACACTCAGCTGCTGAATTGATGCAATAATATTCCCAACTTTTGAAACAATAAAAAATTTTGAAAATTGCTGCAAAAATTTTTTATTTTCACATTTTGCTAGTATCTGCTCCTCTTTAACAATTACGTATTTCAATATTGTTGACGTATCAATTTTTCATTCAAGACATTGTTGATAAAAAACGCCTTTTTTCAGAAAAATATGAAAATAAGCATTGGTATTCAAATCAAAATCCAACGCTAAAGGGTTTTGCAGTAAATTCGATCACATTTCCTCCTCTTCATCTTCAAGAATAACATTTCATCGTCAAAAACGGCCGGTCATGTTCACAGAAAAATTTAACTTTAAGCACTAGGTGATCATTCAAAAATTTGCAGCCATATAGTCATTTTAAGCTTTATCAACGGCCGAAGTTTGCTCTATGCTGAAAAAAATAACAGCGAATTAAGTTCAGGCCTAAACATTTTCCAGGTCCGATAAAATATTTGCTAAGTTTCCAGTTAAATATCAAAAAAAAAACAAACTAGGGATTGATCTGATTAAGTTTCAAAGGTGTTCCATTTTACATTAACACGAATTTCGCCGGACGATAAACATGATCCAGAATGCCACCGGATTTGTGTTTTTGTCATTTGAAGTGCTGGATTAGACCAACTTCTTCCATAAAATGAATCCAGAGCCGTAAAGCATCAATGTTGACCTTCTAGGTTATATTGAAATTGCCTAAGAGAAAAATTCTATCAAAGCGTAAACTTTTATCTTCCAGGATATAAGTAAAATTATGAATAAACAACTATATCTTTCGCCCATCACTCTATACGATTATTAGGAAAACAATAGATGGCGGAATTTTCATGGTTGCCCAGCAGTTTTCAAAAACACTGACAATTCACCTTCGATTTTCTCTAACTGAATATCTGATCTCAAAAATAAAATAAACAATTCCTCCGGCCAGTAAACTGTGACACTTAAAACCAAAAGGGCAGCATTGCTGAAAAAATACTTTTTCATCCCTAATACTTCTAATTCATAATTTGACACATATTTCAGTATCCATCTTATTGATTTGCAATAAAGCATTCAAATCTTTTGTCTTGTATTTCACAAAGCGCGCATTATATAAGAAGCAGCTAAACATTCGCTTTTCGTAGCTGTCGGAAATCCTAAACTCTAATCATCTAATCCTAAACTCTTTTCGTAGCTGTCGGAAATCCTAAACTCTAATCATCTTTTTTCAATGCTTTTCAGCCATTTACGTGCTGGCTTGTCGAGATAGAATCTTGATACGATAACCAAAATTCCGATGAAAAGACTTTTTCAAACTTAAAACCACAATAAAATGACCAAAGCTATCATCCAGTTCTTGAAGTTTGACGAATACATAGTTTGATGCCATTTGTTTCACAGTATTTTTCCATTTCTGTATCAGATATGACGGCGCTTGAGAGGTTTTTCACGCCCAATACTACCGATGCATTCGTATTGGTATCAGCCTTTAGTTCTTTAGCTCTTAGCCTTCGTCGTGTTGTTTCTATAGTCAATTCCAAGGCTTTTTGTTTTTTGGTACATGATGCACTTTAATTACTTGAAGTACTATCATTTCGGGTTCTCATGAGCCCGTCTTTGTTGCTTTAACGAACAGAAAATCCGGCTTTTTCATCGTAAATACTTCATTTCGAAGCCAAACCTCGCGGATAAGAGCATCAACGCATGCTAATTTTTGCCCAATTGCAGAAATTCTATCAAGTGCCGACAGCTCTGCAGGGAAAGATGCTAAACGCTTACTGCAGGAGCAAATATTCATCCCACTAACACTTGATCTGTTCGCAATACCTGACACGCAAGGCGGACAAAATTTTTTAAAAATTTTTACAATGGGTACTAATTTGGCATAGCGTCGTTGTACCCCAATTCCAAAAAACCGTTCAGGGGAGGTAACGGTGATGTGGATGTCATTTCTTCGAGGGAAGTTAAAAATGGGGATCAAAGGAGTTCGCCCACAAGGGACTTGAAAATAGCACGCTACAAAGAGTTTGATGTACACAGAATAACTAATAAATAACCCAACTTTTGCAACGTCAGTCAAACAGATCAAACAAACAGATACGGAGAACTCTCACGCCAAATGTTCGAGCTGAAAACTATTTAAAATGCAAAGGAATAATTTCTTCGAATAACTTAAATTAATTGAATAAATCAGGCAGATGCGGAGAAACCTCACTCCAATGCCAGAAAAATTCAACTCGATATGTTTTTCCAGATGCGAATTCTTCCCTGATAAGAAGGCATGTTCTTAGTATAGACAGTTTAGCTTCTTCGCAATTGCTGCAAGTGCATAAAATTCTCCAGGTGCATGTATCAATTTCTGAAAATTTTTTGACAAAGTAAGTTTTTTACAATTGCAGGAATTTCTTTTTGTGATCTTTGTTACAGATCGTGCCGCTGTTGTAATGCTCGTTAAACAAGTTCGATAGACTGCTAGCTCTTGTCCAGAAACAACCTGACAAGCAATTACTTAAATTTGTGGGCCTGGCAGACAAAATAGGTGTGCTCTGGGTTCGTGATCCTCCATAATCTGAAATGGGCTCATTCCTTCCAGTGCATGCCAACTTAGCCGTGTGTTATATTAGCGACAAGTAACGTAACCTGAAATTATTGGCAAAAAGAAAGCGGTAAAATGTCGATCGTCATAACTTTATGTTTGTAATTTAAAATCCTTGTCTCAAAAGTACTCGTTGTGTGCTCTTAGTGCTTTTTAGATCTCCTCCGCTGGGCCTAGCAGATAGTCGGACCACATTGCTTATATACGCTCTTTTCTGTTCAAAGAGTTCGTCTTTGAGATCTTTTTTGTTTAGAATGTAGTATACTGTGTGTTTGTGTGTACACAGTTTCTTACCCAGAAGGTCAGCGACGTCTTAACTAATTAAATGAGTCTATAATATCATATGCAAACTTTATTCCACAGAATCTGCTAACATCACGGCAAGACAACACGTTTTACAGTGAGGTTACCAGTTTCTGTGGAATCAAGTTTTCTTAGGGTATTATGGACCTATTTGATTAGTTAAGACTTTGTTGACCTTCTGTGTATAAACTGTGTTCGTTCCGATTGGGTTTCGGGATTGGGTATTGCCGACAATTTGTCGAGTTTTTTTAAAAATCAAAGAGCGTCGATATCAGAATTATTGGGCAAAATATTGATACTTCCTGTTTGTCCCCCCATAGAAATTGGCACGATATTGCTAGTTCTCCATAGTTCTGGAATAGCAATATTGTTTGCAATGGAACTAAATAGAACCCGTTGGATTTTTGGTATAGATTCCACGAAACTTTCTAGTAGTGCATTGCTCATGTTGTCCGGACTTTTACTTCGTAGCATTTTAACGTTCTTAATTCAACTGGGTGAAGTGGACGCTACCAAGTTCCGGTGGTTGACAGCGTCTATTTTGCATTTTAGTCGATTTGAGAGAAGACAGATGGAAATTTGGAGTTGAAGTTTTCAGCTTTTTTGAGAAAGGCTTTTGTCACGTTCCACTCTAGGTTTATTTTGATGGTATTTCCTTTGTGTGGGATATCGTATGAGATACCTATGTGATTCCGACAATTTGCCATTTTGCATATGCAATTACATATGCGAAAATAGCTTTCAACAACTTGAGCACACTACAAGGTGTAAAAAACTTGTCATTTCCATAAGCAACAACCATCTCTCATCATAATCGTAGCCATTGACTACAGAATGAAGAACCTTTTCCCCTCTTATCAACCCCAATCAAGGCCAACATGACCTACTATGTCTTGTTTTTTTGGGAAGGACTTTCTTTCTACAGCACCTCGTAGAACCACTTGTACCAGAGATCAACGTTAAGGTCCACATTGTTCTTCTAGTACAGATCAAAGGCACTAATTGTTATATATTAGTTGATATCGCTCAAGTTTGTGTTTTTGTATGAGCAGGCAGAGAATTGGATTTCTGATTTGTCGGTGTTCTGAATAATTGTATGAGTTCGTTTGTAGACATTGATGCTATTTATGTGGATTGGGGTTGATAAGAGGGGAAGAGGTTCTTCATTCTGTAGTCAACGGCTACGATTATGATGGGAGATGGTTGTTGCTTAGGAAAATGTCAAGTTTTTTTACACCTGGTTGTGTGCTCAAAATGTTGAAAGCTATTTTCGCAAATGCCGCTGATGGAGTTTTGCCCCTGGTTCAGGGGAGAAGTAATAGTAGGCCAGTGGGTATGTTTGCAATTGTGTAAGTACGTGCGTGTTGGCGTCACTTCAAACCAGCAACAAGAGCCATCAGACAGCAAGAAAAAATTTTCGGAACTGAAACAAATTAGACTTTGTTCCCCTCGGTTGTTCCCCTCAGACGAACAAAATTGGATTATCGTCTACAGCTCTCATTGGTATTTGTCAGAGTTACTAAGCTACCGTTTACAGTGGTAAACGGATTCATAGGTATACGATTAGATTGAGACAATTATTTTCTAAGCTACCGTTCACAGTGGTAAACGGCCTCTTAGGTGTACGATTAGTAGATAATTATTACCATGCCTACACGAGCTCAAACTGCTAAGGAGAATTTTACCGAAAAAGAGATCAGCTGCAGTAACGAGGACCGTCCTGTTATTAGTAAAGTCTGTGTTCCGAGCACCTATGAGTGCAGCAGACCTTTTTTCTGAGGTTTCTGCGCTGCAACGAAAGAGAACCACCCAAAAAGCTATGCTAACGTGTTGGTAGATAATCTCACGAAAGAGAACAAAGCTCGCTCTTGTATAGCTCGCGAAATCCGGCAAGAGCAAATTGAACAAGATAACAAAAAGCTTAACCTGATTATCAAGGGCTCTGTTCCTTCCAATTCTCCAAACGATAGCGTTTTAGTACAGAATCTCGCCCAAGAAATTGGCGTATAACTCAATTCTGACGATTTTGACTCCCTACGCATCGGAAAGAAGAACGCTGAAAATAGCCGACAGCTTTTATTGTTGAAGTTCAAGAGCGTTTTGAAACGCAAACAGTTTTTAGGAAATGCGAAAAAATTGAAAGTTTCTAAGTCTTACTCAAATTTATTTGTAGACCCGGACATAACGAAATCTGAACGAAGAGCACAATATCAACTGCGCGTCGAAAAACGCAGCCTACAGCAGAAATACACTAACAAGAGCTTTGTGATCAGAAACGGAAGAGTGACTGAACGAAAATGACTACGAAATGAAACAAGCAACTGCTTGGATCTAAAAGTTCTAATGTTTAACGTTCAAAGCTTAGTCATGTTGGAGAGACGCCTCAGCTTGACTGAGCTACTGATAGCAAAACAACCCGACCTAATTGGAATTGTTGAGACCTGGCTTGATGTTTCGGTACCGGATCCGACTGTGTTCTGTGGGCTTCCATACACTGTAATAGGACGGTTCAACAGGCCGGAAAGGCAGCACAGAAGACTCCTTTTAGCAATCAGTAATTCACTTTCCAATTCAATCAAGGTTTCAGATGTCCGAATTGAAGAACTTTTTATCAGTTGCTTGCTTAAATTTGAATCATCATATCTAGGTTTAGTGCTTGTTTATCTACCTCCGAAAGGCTCCAAGTTTTATGTATCTATGTCGGAAGCCACAGAAAAGCTACGTTTTGTTATGATTAACTTTGAGAAATTTAGAGTGAACAATTGTTCTGGAGAGTTGCATACGATTATTTTGGATGACTTCAATTTCCCTTCTGTGAATTGGGACTGCATGAAGTCTTCTCGATCCGATGAGCAAGTATTAATAGATTTTTTGGCTCAAGATTTCCTGATGGATCAAATTATCCGAAATCCAACTCATAAACACGGAAATATTTTAGACTTAGCATTTGTCTCGCAAGCTGAGGCTTGGGACTACGAGATGTTAAGTTCCAAACTTTCAGATCAAACACCCGTCCTCTTGACATACTCAGCGAAATATATTCCTTGCAATAACTTTTTATCAGAGTATTCGACGAGACAGCATTCCTGCAATCTCTTAACATTGATAGTCGACTGCCAAACTCGCCTATAAATGGGAACTCAAACCAATGCTTTTCTTCTCTCTGGTTATCCAACTTTCAGAATGCATTGTCCTCTTCCTTAGCGTTGAAGCGCAAAAAGAGGCGTTCTTTGCCCTTCTTTTATTCATCCTTAACCCTTCATTATCTCAACAAATTGGAGACTGCCAGGAGGCGGAAAGCCGGTGGCTTAGCCATCAGAAAACTTGAAAATTACGTTTCTCAGTTTATCGAACTCGACAAAGCTTCGTTTTTGAGTTCTGCCAAATTCTTTTCGACTAATGATGCGTTCAAGTTATTGAAGAGGCTTAATGGTAGACCTAGTCTACCAAGTAAGGTATATTGGAAGGATACTGAAGCTGAAACAGTTCTCGACAAGGCTAACCTCTTCAATTCTTTCTTCAAATCAGTCTATTCCGAACTCTCGAACGGTTCTTTTGACTTCGTTCAAGAAACCACCTCGGATATTTTCCTGTCAGAATTTTGTTTCGACAGTCTTCAGCTATGCGAGTTTCTTAGAGATATTCCGACAGGTACTATTGCGGCTTGTGACGGTATTCCACCTTTTATTTACAGTTCTTGTTCCGAACTGCTTGCACCTTATGTTCATTTTCTCTTTCGCTTTATCTTACGAACAACTTGCTGGCCATTATTCTGGAAATGGGCTCATGTAACCTATTCACAAGAAAGGATTAAAGTCTGACATAGAAAAATATCGCCCTATATCTATTCTGCCACGACTTTCCCTTGTATTTGAGAGAATAATTTTTAATTATTTATATTCGAAGATTCGACACAAAATTAATTCTAATCAGCACGGTTTTCAACAGGGTCATTCAACAATTACACAACTTGTTCTCTTCATAGACGAGTTGTATGCCAATTTTGACAATAATTGGGAGCAAATTGTACTATACCTTGACTTCAGTAAAGCATTTGATACTGTCAGTCATGCAACCCTTATTAGTAAACTGGCCTATTTTGGATTAGACCTCGAGTTTAGAAACTTAATTAGATCATATTTGGCGGATAGAACGCAACGAGTTTGTATTGATGGAAACCTTTCTGACATTGGTCTGTCATCTATAGGTAGTGGTGTTCCCCAAGGAAGTGTTTTGGGACCACTGTTGTTTTTGGTTTATATAGACGATATGCTGTCTCTTCCCAAAAATTCCAATTGTTACTGCTTTGCGGATGATACCAAGTTGGTGTGCTCTTCAACAAATGTTTTTGGTGACAGTCAGAGGACATCAATCGATTGTATAATTGGTCGACTTCTAACAGCTTGAAGTTCAATGCATCAAAATGTTCTTATATCCATATTTCAAAGAAAACTACTGGTGATTTGTTCTTAAACAACGAAAAACTGCGGAAAGTGGAATCAACGACCGATTTTGGCATTGAAGTTACTAGCTGTCTAAGATGGGACTTTCACATTCGATCAAAGCTAAACAAAGCAAAATAGAACTTCAATTACCTCAGACAGAATGACCCATACAGTTTGCCGAACAAAGTTAAATTCAACCTGTATTCGGTTTGTGTTTTGTCTGTGTTACTGTATGGTTCTCCTGCCTGGCATGCCGGTCTAACTCATTTGCGATTACTCGAGAAGTTTAACGAAAAATGTTTGCGTTGGTGTTTTGGTAAAAAGAGCTACAGTGATTTATTGTTGGCTGCTGATACGATTCCCATTGCATACCAGCTTCTAAACATTGATCTGAAACTTTTTGCTACCATCGCTACAGGAAAGAGCTGTATTACGTTCGAAAATTTTTTCATTCTTAAGAAGAAGAACAGATCTTTACCCAGCAAGAACAAACAGTACCTGGTTTCTAAATACCCACGCAAATCGGTCACTGAAACATCATTTTTTAACAGAGTAACTCTTTTGGTCAACGATTTTAATGATTCTAGTGATATAAACATTTTATTTCCCCCTGCAAATATTAAATCGCTCTTAAAGGGTTTCTTTGTCAGTCTACGTGATTTAAAATTTGATATATCAAGAACCTGTACATGGTCAATCACATGTCGCTGTGCCGTTTGCAGATGCTGAATGTATTTTAGAATATTTCCTTTAATTCATATTTTTTCTTTTACTGCTACCTTCTGTAAAGATCTTTTCTAGTACTGTCAAAAATCCTTCACTGGTAAATTCAAGTCATTTACTACTACTACTACTACTACTAGACTTTGTTAAATCTCAAAAATGGTCAAATCTGAAAAATTTTACAAGTTGGGACCGAAAATGTGTACATACTCTCCTCAATTTGGGAAATGAAACCCATAGGAATGCGAGGAAATAGCATGTGGTTAGTGTAACCTAAATCTATCCAATGACCGGACGAAATCTAAGGCATCATACCCAAAAGTGTGGCTGATGGTGCAAAACTGAACTTTTTGATATTTTATCATTTATAGTTAAACTTCTTAAAGTCTTTATTTTATGATACTTTAGGTGTTCATTAATGGTCAAATGCCATACATTTGAGACATAAAGAGCTACGAATTAATCATCTGCGCTTAGGTCAACAACAGCAATCATTGCAGTAATTTTATATTTATTATGTATACATTGATTTAAAACACTACTCGATCAAGCATTCCGAAACAAGTGGCAATGATGTTATTATTGATAATTATCTGATTGTTGACTTTAACCCAGATGTTTTGAATATTGCAGCCACATTTTAATCATAACCATTAGAAACTGTTAAAAAGAGCAGTCGGCTCCCATTATAGACTGTAATTTGATTCTTCGACAACTTAATTTCTTTATGCTAAGTTTTGGCTAGATCTTAAAATACTGTGAAATCGATGCTACTTGACCTTCCTTGACAAAAAATTAGCAACATTACTAAAACTGACTGAAGCTCTACAAACTTCAGCAAGAGATTGAATGTAGTTTATTACTAAAGGTATTCTTACACTCCTCTAAAAGTCCGAGCGACTAATTATTCTTCAAGATCATTAGACAATCGAATTTAGCAAAGAGCCATCGCGTCAAACTCGAGAGGTAGGCTGTGATATTTCAATTCCAAGAGACTCTAGAGCAGACGCAACATTTTGTCTGCCGACTGGGACCACATAACGAACAGCAAAAAATGTTCAAATCAATTTGTGGACCAAAACGAAATTGTTACGATAGACAAAAGGGGCCCCGATAGACACTGAAAAATGACTGAAAAAAATTGCAAGTCCAATCAAGAGACTAGATCACCAGCAAGCTGAATTGCTCAAAGAGAATTGACGGACATCTTGCTGATGTAGAAAATTGCCATGCCTAGAACAAAATAGTGCCTAGCCAAAAAGAATATTAATTTTCTTTTGAGGCTTGTGATTAACTCGAGGACAACAGACAGCAATATAGGGAAATGTTGAACCCAAAATTCTTAGAGAACTTGGACGCCGCCATTGAGCGAAATTTTGACGAAAAGAAGAAGACACTCAAATGGTTAGTTGAACAAATATCAAAACTTGGAGAACTTTAAGAGTATCACAGCTACGTTATCAACTATCAAAAACACTTTGTGATTCTACACTTTAGAAGGAAATCGTATATAGTTTCAAAGCGGACAGACAAAAATCGAAGACGAGCTAAGAACTGAACATTCACACGACTCTCGCAAGCAAGCATTGCATAACAAACTGGAACAGCTGTAAATTCAACTCACTCAGAACTTATCAGATTTATGAAGTCAGATATCGATAGGGATTGGTCGACGTCTTTAAATGAAAATAAAAATTATCGGCGATGCATGCTAAAAACGTATTTGCAAGCCGAAGAGAGTGAAAATTAAAAATCGTTATTGAAATTCACATCGGCTGGTGATTAACACCCAAACGAAACTTTAGTTGAGACTGGAAATGGAGCAATGGAAAGCGTCGGAGTGAATGCTGAGGTCTCCTCCTATCATTTTGCTACAAACCGCAGCAAGAAAGAGCCCAGTATCGCCAATTTGAGTTCATCAAAAAGGCGAGAAATCGATGAAATGTAGCTCAAAAACCAAAGAGTTAAGGAAGAGGCAGAGCAACGACTGCAAGAGCAGTAGTTGAAGTTATAAAATGAACGTGAAGAAATTAAACTACCCCGGCAAAAAGAAGAATAACAAGTAGAACAAGAAAAAAAATTACTTCTAAAGTTGCAAGAACAAGAAGACGAATTACGTCTCCGACAGAATGAGCGAGACCTTAAAAACAAAAAATGCAGAAGCTGACAAAAAGGCAAAAACGCGCCTGCGATTCGAACTGACAAAACGAAGTTCAGGAGCATCTGGATTGCAGGCAGTCGACTTATAAAGTGCTGTATCAAGACGAATACAGAGAACGGCAGGCTGGGCGGATTCAGTGGCCCAGCAGTCTATCCCTAACCGGCCAGTACATTCTAATACTATGATCAACATTCCTAGGATTGTCACACAGGGCAGAAGTGACAAGCGTTACAAAGCTCACCCGAAAAATACCCCGCTGTTTCAACAGAGTACAGGACTTTTTTCAACGCAACTGCGTGATTCAAAAATTCTCAAGCAAGCAGAAATCCCTAAATCAATTAGGGTGACAAAACCACAAACAAGTAACACATCTGCCGAAGACAACTTTCCAACTGCAAGGAGCGTTATAATTTCGTAACAGAAAAAGAATTCATAGTCCCAAGCACAACTCTCGTAACAGTTTGACGGAGAGTCAAAACCAAACAACGGTGAGCCAAACTGACCTGCAAGTAATTTATCAAACAAAAGGTGATCCGAGAAAATTACCAACACTCAAGTTACCGGAGTTCCTGGGAGAACCCTGAAGTGTCCAGTGTGCGTTGAATTCTTTGAAGTCATTGTGCATCAAAAGCAGCTGAGTGATACTGAGAAGATGCGTTATCTGAAGATTAGCCTCAGTGGTCTGGCTAAAGCGGCCAATTCCGAATTGGGCTACAGCTCACAGAAAATCTAAAATGCCTGGGACACTCTCTACAAACAATTTTGCAGACCAAGTATAATAGTCGAAGCGCAAACTAAGCTGATGCACTGTTGTCATTTCACAAAGACATAAACACATTCAACAATTTGACACAGCTTGGATTTCAGCATGAACTAAAAATGGAGAGGTTTCTGAGTTTGGCAAAAAGAAAACTTTCCCCTCAGCATAAAGAGCAGTGGCTACGACAACTACAGAATCATCGACTACTGGCAGCAAACTTGAGTGTATTTAAAGATTGTTTAAAATCTACAGCTTTCATAAATTAATTACTGTTAGCCCAGAAAAACTCCAAGTTTCAAGGTCGCAAAAAGCTTAAAACAAGTACTTTTGCATCTAACGCTGAAGGATCTATAAAACCAAAAAATTAGGATGTCTATTCAATGATTGACAACGAGCCATCTGGAATTTGATCGAGAGTCAAAACCAAACAACGATGAGCCAAACTAAACCGCAAGTAATTTATCAGCCAAGTGTTGATCCAAAAAGATTGCCAACACTCAAGTCATCGGAGTTCTCGGGACAACCTTGGAGTGTCCAGTGTGGGTTGAATTCTTTGATGTCATTCTGCATCAAAAGCAGCTGAGCGATACTGAGAAGATACAGTATCTAAAGATTAGCCTCACTGGTCTGACTAAAGCGGCCAATTCCGAATTGGGCTACAGCTCACAGAAAATTTAAAATGCCTGGGACACTCTCTACAAACAATTTTGCAGACCAAGTATAATAGTCGAAGCGCAAACTAAGCTGATGCACTGTTGACATTTCACAAAGATATAAACACATTCAACAATTTGACACAGCTTGGGTTTCAACATGACCTAAAATCGGAGAGGTTTCTGAGTTTGGCAACAAGAAAACTTTCCCCTCAGCTTAAAGAGCAGTGGCCACGACAACTACAGAATCATCGACTACTGGCAGCAAACTTGAGTGTATTTAAAGATTGTTTAGAAACTACTGCTTTCATACACGAATAATTGTTAGCCCGAACAAACTCAAAATTTCAAGGTCACAAAAAGCTGAAAACAAGTACTTTTGCATCTAATGCTGAAGGATCTACAAAACCAAAAAATCAGGATGTATATTCAATGATTGACAACGAGCCATCTGGAATTTGATCGAGAGTCAAAACCAAACAACGGTGAGCCAAACTAAACCGCAAGTAATTTATCAGCCAAGTGTTGATTCAAAAAGATTACCAACAATCAAGTCATCGGAGTTCTCGGGACAATCTTGGAGTGTCCAGTGTGGGTTGAATTCTTTGATGTCATTGTGCATCAAAAGCAGCTGAGCGATACTGAGAAGATACAGTATCTAACGATTAGCCTCACTGGTCTGACTAAAGCGGCAAATTCCGAATTGGGCTACAGCTCACAGAAAATTTAAAATGCCTGGGACACTCTCTACAAACAATTTGGCAGACCGAGTATAATATTCGAAGCGCAAATTAAGATGATGTACTGTTGCCATTGCACTTAGTCACAAAAACATTCAACAATTTGAAACGGTTTGTATTTCAGCAAGACCTAGAATCGGAGAGTTTTCTGAGTTTGGCAACAAGAATGTTTTCCCCTCAGCTTAATGAGCAGTGGCTACGACAACTACAGGATCATCGACTACTGGCAGCAAACTTGATTGTAATTAAAGATCGTTTAGAATCTACAGCTTTCATACATGAATAATTATTAGCCCAAACAAACTCCCAGCACAAACTCCAAGATAATGTACTGTTGACATTGCACATAGTCACAAACACATTCAACAATTTGAATCGGCTTGGATTTTAGCTTGACCGAGCATCGGAGAGCTTTCTGAGTTTGGATATAAGAAAATTTTCCCCTCAAATTAAAGGAACAGCGGCTACGACACCTAGAGGATCATCGACTACTGGCAGCAAACTTGATTGTATTTAAAGATTGTTTAGAATCTACAGCTTTCATAAATTAATTACTGTTAGCCCAGAAAAACTCCAAGTTTCAAAGCCGCAAAAAACTGAAAACAAGTACTTTTGCATCTAACGCTGAAAGATCTACAAAACCCAAAAATTCAGGATATCCCGTCAAAGATTGACAACAAGCCATATGGAGATGCAAAAAATTTAAAATAGATAAACTGAATGAGCAACAGGAACACGTGCAGAATTTCAGACTGTGTTTCAGTTGCCAGCGAACTGGCCATAGGTCAAAAAAGACAAAATTAGAACTATCAATGTGCCCAATTGTGGATGACAACACAAAAAACTGTTACATGGTGATTTCTCAAAGAAGAAGGCTACGGCAGTTGCCTCAGATGCTACGGCAGCATTTCCAAATATCATCATACAAGTAAGACTCCCTGTGTGGTGCGCATTAATTTGATGAATGTTAACCTGACCCTGACCGTGCTGCCAATGTGTGATGAAATGCTCAATTCAATGCTCAAGTCAACTGTGTCTACAGTGCACTTGCAAGGCCCAAAAAAGTTTTTCTCAGTAGTAAGGATCAACAGATCACGAGATGTCAAAACTGAAATACCGCCGGTAGCTGTTTCAGTAACGGAAAAGTCTCAACCTTTGACAAAATTACAAATCCATTTGCGCGAGATATTGAAGTTGGAAGACCAGATTGTAGATCTGCAAGATTTAAAAGCTCGCAACCCTTGTTTGAGGAACCTGCTAAATCAGAGCTAAAGTCCAAGTGAAGTTCAGGTTATTCTGAGACATGACTGTTACGACACACCTTACCCATTGGAATTCTGAAGTCAGACAATAGAGCTTCCCCGTGATCCATAAAATCCAAAACAGGACAAGCATTAAGTTGTCCTCTACCGCCGAAGAAAGCAGCCACTCTAGCTGAAACGGCAACCTCAGTCATAGGAGACAATTTAGCAATCCTGTTGAGTAAGTGTTGAGATATTGGATATCGTACCCCTGACACGTTGATGTCTTCGGTCATTCAAAGGATGAAAAGAGCGCAATCAGGAAATTAGAACAAACAAATTAATTCAAACGATTCGGTGAAGGATATGAAGTTGCAGTTCTCTGGCGAAAAGATGAAATAAAGATACCAAATAACTTCTACTCTGGTATGGGACAGCCCAAATCCCTGGAACGACGCCTACATCAATTTGATAACTTACGAAATCGATACCAAGAAACCGTTGACGCTGACCTCAGAGCTCGTTATGTTCGCAAAGTAGACCAAATAGAACTGAATGAAATCAGAGACAGGCTTCAACGGCATTTGCCACATCATCTTTTCATCCGTCTGCTTGAACTGAGAAAGTTAAATGAGTGTGCAACGCAGCTGCAAAGTATTAAGATGTAGCCCTCAACGACAAACTTCTATCTGAACCAGACCTGTTGCAGAGTCAGATCGTAACTTTTTTCGTTTCCGAGAGCACCAAATAGAACTCTCAGCCAACATGAAAACGATGTTTCTTTAAATTGCTGTCTCAAGCAACAGCAACCAATGCTTACAAATTTTCTGGCATGAAAATCCAGAGCACAGGATAGAAGTCTAATAGTATACACGACAGGTTTTTGCGGCGAAGAGCTCGCCGAATTTTACAAAATACGCTTAGCATCAAATGGCAAAAGATGACGCACTACACGAGAAAAGTCTTGTCAAAGCTCCTGTGAAACGTTTACATGGACAACTTCCTCAAATCAATCACACCCCTCAAGAACCAATCAAAACCTACGAAAAGGTTCAGAACCTTGTCAACAAAAGTGGATTTAATTTAAACGAAATGGATAACAAGTAACGATGAAGTTAAGTCATAGTTCCCAGAGGAAGACAGATCAACAAAAATTTTGAAAAATTTCAACTGCGCACCCAAATCATACTCAACCCTTAAACTAAACTAGAATGTAGATACATAGAGTCTCAATATCCATTTTGGAACTGACTAGGACTTTTGCACAAAAATAACTCAGAGAATTGTCCTATCCTTTGTCTCGGCTTTGTTCGACTTACTTGGAGTTTGGAGTATATTGGCCCTTCACAATAGGAATGTGGTTTCAAAATGAAAAACTTGGGCAGAAATGGGACAAATAGCGGTCATCCAAACACTCAAATCTATTCAGTGACTGGTGCTCTGAGTTGAGAAAATATAAGGACGATGTCGAGACAACGACCTAATTTCGAAAACAGATGTCCAATCTTGAAGCTGCACATTTTCACAGACAAGTCAGAAGAAGCAATTCGCATTGTGGCAAATCTGTAAGACAAAGTGACGTTAAAAGTTGTGACAGGAAAATGCCTTGTATTACCTATCAGACGATTGACAAATCCGAATTTAGATTTTCAAGCAGCAGTCTACGGAGTTTGTCTCAGAAGGTAGATATTGAGAGAGCAAGATGTGAAAATTGACAAAATCTATCATTGGACATATTCAATTATAAAACGAAGTTCAAGTGCATCTGGGTTGCAGTCAGACGACTGAGAGAGTGTTTTCTCAAGACGCAAACAGGAAAGAACCTCAGGCTGGTTATATTCATTAGCCTAACGGTGTGGCCCTAGCAGATCACTATCACTTATTGTTGTGGTCAGCCCTCTTTGGTATGTCACACAAGACAGAGATGACAAATATTTCAGCGCCTACCCGAAGAATACCCCGCTGTTGCAATTAGGTGTAGAACTTTTTTAACGCAACTGCGTGATTCGAATCTTCTCAAGAAAACAAAAATCCATCAATCAATTAGGGTGAGGACAACATCAGAGTTCCAAGCACAACTCTCGTGACAGTTCGATGGAAAGTCAAAACCAAACAACGGTGAGACAAACCACCCCGCAAGTAATTTATTAGCCAAGTGGTGATCCAAAAAGATTACTAAGACCCTTTGGAGTGGCCAGAGTGGGCACAATTTTTTTATGTCAGTATTCATCAAATGCAGATGAAAGACACTGTGAAGATGCAGTATCTGAATATTAGTCTCGCTGGTTGGTGAAAAGTGGCAATTTCTGGTTTGGGCTTCAGCTCACAGTCATATTAACAAGCCTGAGACATTCTCTGCAAAAAATGGCAGCAGACCCATGGTTACAATGGAAGCCCAATTTAAGGAGATATACAGTCATTATCCAGTCAGGCACGATGACTCCAGTGATATTGTTCGTTGTGCAAACTTAATCACAAAAATAGTTACCGTTTTGACTTGGCTTGGACTCAGGAAGACTTGGAATTGAAGGGATTTCAGAGTTTGGCAACAAGAAAACTTTCCCCTCAGCTTAAGGAGCAGTGGCTATGGCACCTACAGGATCATCGACTACTGGCAGCAAACTTGGTTGTATCTAAAGATTGTTTAGAAACGACAGCTTCCATACATGAAGAATTGTTACCCTATTCAAACCTTAAATTTTGCAGCCACAACAAACGAAAAGAACTACTTTTCCATCCAACAATGAAGATTCTACAAACCACAGATTTCAGAAAGTCCATTCAAAAATGCACAACGCGCCATTTGGAGTTGCGAGAAAATTAAGTCAGTGAAACTGAATGAACAACGAGACCACGTTCACAAGTTGAGACTGTGTTTCAATTGCCTGAGAACTGGCAATTGGTCAAAAGATTAGAAAATTAAAAATTGCAGCGAGCCCTATTACGGAAGACGACACAACCAATTGTTACAAGGCGATTGCTTAGAGAAGGAGCCTCAGATTCTACGACAGCAGTAGCAACAACCATCACACAAGGAGGTCTCCCTGTGGTGCGCATTAGTTTTTTGAATGTTAAGCACAGTCTTACTGTACTGGCAATATGTGATGAAATGCTCAGTTTCTTTCCTGGATAAATAAATTGCTTCTACACTGCACCTGCATGGGCCAAAAGGGTCTCTGTCAATCGCAGCAATCCACAGGGCACAAGATGTCAAGACTGAAATGGTGTCGATAGCTGTTTCAGCACACAAAAAGTCTCGGTTGTTGACAACAGTACAGTTCTCTGTCTATGACATTTGGAAGTTGGAAGACCAGATTGTAGATTTTCGAAAGTTAACTATTGCTACCCACATTTGAGGAGCCTGCCAAATCATAACAACAATCTAAATGAAGTTCAGGTGATTCTTGGGCAAGACTTTTACGGCCTGCATCACCCACTAGAATCCCAGAAGTCAGACGATAGAACTCCCTTGTGGGCAGTGAAATTGGAAACAAGATGGTCCTTTAGTGGACCCCTACCAGCGAACTCTTGCTACAACACCAATCTCAATCGCAGAAGACAAGTTAAAAAGCCATAGGAGTAAGTGGTGGGACATTTGAATCCTACCCCATAACGAACCGAATGAAACCTGATATAAGATTCACTGATGTTTGCCACATCATCCTGTCATAAACCCGCATAAACCCAATAAACTCCAAAGATTATGCATCGCAGCTGCAAAGTACCAAGATGTAGCCATCAACGACAAACTTCTATCTGGATCAGACCTCTTGCAGAATCGAGGCTGATTGGAATTATTTTTCGCTTCTGAGAGCACCAAATAGCGCTCTCAGCCGACATAGAAACGATGTTTTCTCAGATCGCTGTTCCAGGCGATGCCAGCCAATGCTTAAGATTTCGTTGGCAAGAAGATCCGGAGCAAGAGAAATCTACAAACTTACACGACACGTTTTTGGGCAAAGAGATCGCGGACTTGTGCAATTAATGTTTTGCATCAAGTGGCAAAATATAACGCCAAAGACCAGAAAACTTTGTTAAAGCGGTCCATCAAATCTTTTATTTGGACGTCATCCTCAAGTTAGTCAAAACCCCTCAAGATTCAATAGAAATCTAACAAACAATTCGAAACATTCTCAGCACATGTGGATTCAAATACACGAAATGGATAACATTGACAAAAAAATCATGTCAAAGATCCCAGAGACAGACAGTTAAACCAGATCTGCAAAAATTCTCAACGCCGAACCACAACCACACGCAATCTTTGAGGTAAACTGGAATGTAGATGCAGACAGTGCTATAGCCTGTCGTGGAACAGATTACGAAGATTTCGGCAAAATAACTCAGAAAATTGTTCTACCGTTTGACTCAGCATTGTGCGACCCACTTGGAATATGTACTTTCTGCACCATAAGGATGCAGTTTCTGTTAAAAACATTTGGGCATCAATGGGACAAGAAAAGGACATTAAAGCGGCAACAAAGTGGTCATCCGAACACTCAAAACCATTCAATAATAGGTGGTCTGAGTTGAGACAAATGAAGCCCATGTCTCAAAAAATCGACTTTACGGATGTCCCAATTGGAGGCTTCACATTTTCACAGACGCGTCAGTAGACAAAACGTGCATCGGAGCATATCTGCAAGACAAAATTACGTTTAAGCTCACCTATGTGAAATGAAAATGCAGTGTAGCACCTATCAAAGACACGAGGATTCCAATACTAGAATTTCAAACCGCAGTCTACGGATTTAGTCTCAGAAGGCAGATATTCAGAGAGAATTATCTGAATTTTGACAAAATATATCATTGGAAAGATTTATCTATGTTGCTATGGTGGCTACAATCAGAGTACAAGAATAAGAAAGTGTTTTTTGCCAACAATTCAGCAAAAACACTGGAAAGCTCTTCTATGTACCAACAGACAAGACAAAGACATTAGGAACCTTAAGATATTGGCACAAGAGGAATGTCAATCGAAGGCCTAAATGGGTCTGTGTGGTTGAATGTGCCAGCATGGCCCCAGACAGAAGAAGAAACGTAGCCCAAGAAACGTAGTTCAAATTTGTTCGATTTGTTCAAATCAAAAACATCCCGAATGTTTCGAAGTCGATAACAAGTAGCAAAAAAAACTTGAGATCCTTGAACATTGCCAAACTGTCGCCCTTCGTAGAAGAGTATGGAACCATTAAGCGAATAGTCGACAAAAGCATTCAAATCTCAATTACAACGCAGAGCATCCAAAATAATTTACAGCAAACCATACTGTCGTTTAACTTCTGTTGGAGTGTCGGAGAGAGCGCATGGTGACCATTTGAACGAAGGCACAGAGTAAGTAAGAAACTTTTTCCAACAAAAATTGTGCGTTGTTGGATTTAATAGACATTACGAAAAATAAAAAGTCGAAATGTATCAAATGCAGACACAGGAACGCCAACCCAATCCAACCAACGATGGCTGACCTACCCAAGAACGTTTTGATGATCATGTTTTCCAATTTACCTATACCGGAGTTGATTATTTCGGACCCATCTGAAAGATGTTCCCACAAATTACCTTGAAGAGACGGTGCTGCTTCTGTCTAGCAACAAGAGAAGTACATAAAGCAGTTGCACACACATCAGACACCGGGTCATGTCTGGCTGCAGTGACAAGATTCTTTGCATGGCGTGGCTACCCGAACACCACCAACAGTGAAAACAGAGCAAACTTCGTTGGAGCAGCCAACGAGCTAAAAGCATCCATGAACGAGTGCGACAAAGTTAAGATTGAGAGTGGATTAGCTCAGAAACGGTTTGAAAACGTAGGAAATTCAGCCCGACTGGAGCCCCAAATTTTGGAGGATTCTGGTAGAGACTGGTTCAAAATTGCCAGAAAGTCATGATTGCAATGTTGGACAACCAAGACCTTGCCAACGGGTAACTCAGCATTACACTGTGTCGTTTGGAGCAAATTCTCAACGCAAGACCCCTGACAGCAGTAAGTGACGATCTTGAAGACCTGACAGTTTTCGTATCTAATCATTCCCTACTAGGGCGAGAAGACTTGAATGCTAAAATATTGACATCCAGTGAGCGTTAGCAAGATCTGAAAAAAATCTGAACCAAGATCTGAAATGTGCGAAACCTGAAACAATGCGAGTTACAATGGCTAATAAATGACTCCGTGAAGCGTTTTTAGTACAAGCTGGGACTAATAACTGAAATCTTCACGAGGTGTTTTGCAATCAGCGAGAGTCAAATTTGAACATGGAGAGCTGATATGGACAACTGTGAACTTAGCGCGAGGATTCTACTATTGCGTTTGCTAGATCGAAAACAGGACCGGCAATGTTGGTGACACTTCTCTTCAACCACAAGAGCCATCAGAGAGCGCGAAATGATTTTCGAAACTGAAAAAAATTAGAATTAGACAAAACTCAAAAACGGTCAAAACTGAAAAATTTTTTAAATTGGGAAGGAAATTTTGCACAGAATCCCCACCCCAATTTTGGGAAAGGAAAACGTGAAGAATTCGAGATTACAGCACGCGGTTAGGGTAACCTCTAAACTATCTATGGAACCAACAACCGTTTTGTTATCATACACACAAGTCTGGCCATTAGCATTTTTATTGTTCAAAATTGATATTTTTGATGTTTCGTCATTTATAGATATATTTCTTAATTTTTTTTAAGATACTTTAGGTGTTCATTAATAGTCAAATGCCAGACATTTCAGGCATTTAGAGCTGAGTAATTATCATCGGCACTGATGTCAACAAAAACATATACTGCAGTAAATTGACATTTTTTATGTAAACATTGACTCAAAACACTACTCGTTTAACCAAAACCGAAACAAGTGACAATGATGTTATAAATGACATTTACCTGACTATTGATCTTAACCCAAAAGTTTGAATAACGCAAACACATTGTATTCAGAACCATTAGAGACTTTACCAAAGAGCAATCGGCTCCCAGATTAGACTGTAATTTGATTCTTCAACATCTTTAGACTTTTATGCTACTTCTTGAGATCTTTTTTGGACGTTTTGGGGCGAAGAGTTCGCGGACTTTTGCAAATTATGTTTTGCATCAAGTGGCAAAGTATAAGAACAGAGACGAAAAAACTTTGTTAAAGCGGTCCATCAAAGTTTTTACTTGGACGCCATCCTCAAATTAGTTAGAACCCCTCAAGATTCAATAGAAATCAACCAAACAATTCGAAACATTCTCAGCACATGTGGATTCAAATAGACGAAATGGATAACATTGACAAAAAAGTCAAGTCAAAGATCCCAGAGTCAGACAGTTCAAACAGAGCTGCAACATTTTTCAACGCCGAACCACAATCACACGCAATCTTTGCACTAAATTGGAATGTAGATGCAGACAGTGCTATAGCCTGTCGTGGAACAGATTGGGAAGTTTTTGGCAAAATAACTCAGAAAAATGTAATACCGTTTGTCTCAGCATTGTGCGACCCACTTGGAATATTTTCACTCTTCACCATAAGGATGCAGTTTCTGCTAAAATCATTTGGGCATCAATGGGACAAGAAAAGGACATCAAAGCGACAACAAAGTTGTCATCCGAACACTCAAAACCATTGAGTAATATGTGGTCTGAGTTGCGACTAATGAAGCCCATGTCTCAAAAAATCGACTTTACGGATGTCCCAATTGGAGGCTTCACATTTTCACAGACGCGTCAGTAGACAAAACATGCATCGGAGCATATCTGCAAGACAAAATTTCGTTTAAGCTCACCTATGTGAAATGAAAATGCAGTGTAGCACGTATTAAAGACACGAGGATTCCAATATTAGAATTTCAAACCGCAGTCTATTGATTTCCTCTCAGAAGGCAGATATTGAGAGAGCATGATCTGAATTGTGACAAAAATGTCATTGGAAACAATTATCTATGTTGTTACAGTGCTTACAATCAGAGTATAAGAAAGAGAAAGTGTTTTTTTTGCCAACAATTGAGCAAAAACACTGGAGAGCTCTTCTATGTATCAACAGACAAGACAAAGGCATTAAGAACCTTAAGATATGTGCACAAGAGGAATGGCAATCGAAGGCCTAAATAGGTCGGGGTGGTTGAATGTGCCAGCATGGCCCCAGACAGAAGAAGAAACGTAGCCCAAGAAACGTAGGTCAAATTTGTTAAATTTGTTCAAATCAAAAACATCCCGAATGTTTCGAAGTCGATAATAAGTAGCAAAGAAATCTTGAGATCCTTGAACATTGCCAAACTGTCACCCTTCGTAGAAGAGTATGGAACCATTAAGCGAATAGTCGACAGAAGCATTCAAATCTCGATTACAACGCTGAGCATCCAAAATAATTTACAGCAAATCATACTGTCGTTTAACTTCTGTTGGAGTGTCGGAGAGAGCGCATGGTGACCATTTGAACGAAGGCACAGAGTAAGTAAGAAACTTTTTCCAACAAAAATTGTGCGTTGTTGGATTTAATAGACATTACGAAAAATAAAAAGTCGAAATGTATCAAATGCAGACACAGGAACGCCAACCCAATCCAACCAACGATGGCTGACCTACCCGAGAACATTTTGATGATAATGTTTTTCAAATTACTTATACCGGAGTTGATTATTTTGGACCCATCTGAAAGAAGTTTCTACAAATTACCTTGAAGAGATGGTGTTGCTTCTGTCTAGCAACAAGAGAAAAACATATCGAAGTTGCACAGACATCAGGCACTGGATCATGTCTAGCTGCAGTGACAAGATTCCTTGCATGGCGTGGCTACCCGAACAGAATCAATAGTGATAACGGAGCAAATTTTGCTGTAGCAGCCAACAAGCTAAAAGCATCCATGAATGCGTGCGACAAAACTAAGATTGAGAGTGGATTAGCTCAGAAAAGGTTTGAAAATGTAGGAAATTCAACCCGACTGGAGCCCCACATTTTGGTGGATTCTGGTAGAGACTGGTTCAAAATTCCCAGAAAGTCATGATTGCAATGTTGGACAACCAAGACCTCGCCAATGGGGTACTCAGCATTACACTGTGTCGTTTGGAGCAAATTCTCAACGCAAGACCCCTGCCAGCAGTAAGTGACGATCTTGAAGACCTAACAGTTTTCGCATCTAATCATTTCTTACTAGAGCGAGAAGACTTGAATGCTAAAATATTGACATCCAGTGGTCGTTAACAAGATCTGAAAAAAATTTGAACCAAGATCTGATATGTGCGAAACCTGAAACAATGCGAGTTACAACGACTAATAGATGACTCCGTGAAACGCTGTTAGTACAATCTGGGACTAATAATTGAAATCTTCACTGGCAACGACGGTGTTGTGCCATCAGCGAGAGTCATATTTGAACATGGAGAGCTGAACTGGACAACTGTGAACTTAGCGCCAGGATTCTACTCTTGCGTTCCCTAGATCGAAAACAGGACCGGCAATGTTGATGACACTTCAAATCAAGCACAAGAGCCATCAGAGAGCGAGAAATGACTTGCGAAACTGAGAAAACTTAGAATAAGACAAAACTCAAAAATGGTCAAAACTGAAAAATTTTTTAAATTGGGATAGAATTTTTGTACAGAATCCCAACCCCAATTTTGGGAAAGGAAAACGTGAAGAATTCGAGCTTATAACACGCGGTTATGTTAACCTCTTAACTATCTATGGACCCAACAATCGTTTTGTTATCACACACAAGTCTGGCCACTAGCATCTTTAATGTTCAAAATTGGTATTTTTTGATATTTTGTCATTTATAGATATATTTCTTACTTATTTTATGATACTTAGGTGTTCATCAATGGTCAAATGCCAGACATTTGAGGCATTTAGAGCTGAGTAATTATCATCGGCGCTGATGTCAAAAATGGCATATATTGCAGTAAATTGACATTTACTATGTAAACTTTGGCTCAAAACACTAATCGTTTAACCAATCCAAAACAAGTGAAATGATGTTATAAATGACATTTACCTGACTATTGATCTTAACTCAAAGGTTTGAATAACGCAACCATATTGTATTCAGAACCATTAGAGGCTTTAGCAAAAAACAATCGGCTCCCAGATTAGACTGTAATTTGATTCTTCAACATTTTTAGACTTTTATGCTAGATCTTGAGATCTTTTTGGGACGTTTTTGGGCGAAGAGTTCGCGGACTTTTGCAAATTATGTTTTGCATCAAGTGGCAAAATATAACGCCAAAGACGAAAAAATTTGTGAAAGCGGTCCTTCAAAGCTTTTACTTGGACGCCATCCTCAAGTTAGTAAGAACCCCTAAAGATTCAATAGAAACCTACCAAACAATTCGAAACATTCTCAGCACATGTGGATTCAAATAGATGAGATGGATAAAATTGACAAAAAAAGTCAAGTCAAAGATCCCAGAAGCAGACATTTCAACCAGAGCTGTGCAATTTTCAACGCCGAAACACAATCACACGCAATCTTTGCACTAAACTAGAATGTAGATGCAGACAGTGCTATAGCATGTCGTGGAACAGATTACGAAGATTTCGGCAAAATAACTCAGAAAATTGTCCTACCGTTTGACTCAGCATTGTGCGACCCACTTGGAATATGTACTTTCTTCACCATAAGGATGCAGTTTCTGTTAAAATCATTTGGGCATCAATGGGACAAGAAAAGGACATTAAAGCGACAACAAAGTGGTCATCCGAACACTCAAAACCATTCAAAAATAGGTGGTCTGAGTTGCGACTAATGAAGCCCATGTCTCAAAAAATCGACTTTACGGATGTCCCAATTGGAGGCTTCACATTTTCACAGACGCGTCAGTAGACAAAACGTGCATCGGAGCATATCTGCAAGACAAAATTACGTTTAAGCACACCTATGTGAATTGAAAATGCAGTGTAGCACCAATCAAAGACACGAGGACTCCAATGTTAGAATTTCAAACCGCAGTCTACGGATTTTGTCTCAGAAGGCAGATATTGAGAGAGCATGATCTGAATTTTGACAAAACATATCATTGGAATGATTTATCTATGTTGTTACAGTGGCTACAATCAGAGTACAAGAAAGAGAAAGTGTTTTTTGCCAACAATTCAGCAAAAACACCATCGAGCTCTCTATGTATCAACAGACAAGACAAAGGCATTAAGAACCTTAAGATATTGGCACAAGAGGAATGTCAATTGAAGGCCTAAATGGGTCTGGGTGTTTGAATGTGCCAGCATGGCCCCAGACAGAAGAAGAAACGTAGCCCAAGAAACGTAGATCAAATTTGTTCAATTTGTTCATATCAAAAACATCCCGAATGTTTCGAACTCGATAACATGTAGCAAAGAAATCTTGAGATCCTTGAACATTGCCAAACTGTCAGCCTTCGTAGAAGAGTATGGAACCATTAAGCGACTAGTCGACAGAAGCATTCAAATCTCGATTACAACGCAGAGCATCCAAAATAATTTACAGCAAACCATACTGTCGTTTAACTTTGGAGTGTTGGAGTGTTGGAGAGAGAGCGCATCGTGACCATTTGCATGAAGGCACAGAATAAGTTAGAAATTTTCTCCAACAAAAATTGTGCATTGTTGGATTGAATAGACATTACGAAAAATAAAGTCGAAATGTGTCAAATGCAGACAAAGGAACGCCAACCCAATCCATCCACCGATGGCTGACCTACACTGAGAACGTTTTGATGATAATGTTTTCCAATTTACCTATACCGGAGTTGATTATTTCGGACCAACCTGAAAGAAGTTCCTACAAATTACCTTGAAGAGATGGTGCTGCTATGTCTAGCAACAAGATAAGTACATATCGAAGTTGCACAGACATCAGACACCGGGTCATGTCTAGCTGCAGTGACAAGTTTCTTTTGCATGGAGTGGCCACCCGAACACCATCAACAGTGACAACGGAGCAAATTTCGTTGGAGCAGCCAACGAGCTAAAAGCATCTATGAACGCGTGTGACAAAGCTAAGATTGAGAGTGGATTAGCTCAGAAAAAGTTTGAAAATGTAGGAAATTCAACCCAACTGGAGCCCCACATTTTGGTGGATTCTGGTAGAGACTGGTTCAAAATTGCCAAAAAGTCATGATTGCAATGTTGGACAACCAAAATCTCGCCAACGGGATACTCAGCATTACACTGTGTCGTTTGGAGCAAATTCTCAATGCAAGACCCCTGACAGCAGTAAGTGACGATCCTGAAGACCCGACAGCTTTCGCTTATAATCTTTTCGAACTAGTGCGAGAAAACTTGAATGCTAAAATCTTGACATCCAGTGAGCGTTACCAAGATCTGAAAAAAATCTGAACCAAGATCTGAAATGTGCGAAACCTGAAACAAGGTGATTTAATATGGCTAATAGATGACTTCGTGAAACGCTGTTAGTACAAGCTGGGACTATTAACTGAAATCTTCACTGGCAACGACGGTGTTCTGCCATCAGCGTGAGTCAAATTCGAACATGGAGAGCTGAACTGGACAAATGTGAACTTAGCGCCAGGATTCTACTATTGTGTTTCCTAGATCGAAAACAGAACCCGCAAATTTGGTGCCACTTCAAATCAAGCACAAGAGCCATCAGAGAGCGAGAAATGACTTGCAAAACTGAAAAAACTTGGAATTAGACAAAACTCAAAAATGGTCAAAACTGAAAAATTTTTTAAATTGGGACAGAAATTTTGTACAGAACACCCACTCCAATTTTAGGAAGGGAAAACATGAAAATTCGAGATTACAGCACGCGGTTAGGGTAACCTCTAATATATCTATGGACCCAACAAGCGTTTTGTTATCAAAACCACAAGCCTGGCCATTACCATCTTTTTTGTTCAAAATTGATATTTTTTGATATTTCGTCATTTATAGATATATTTCTTAAATTTTTTTAATGATATGTTAGGGGTTCATTAATGGTCAAATGCCAGACATTTGAGGCATTCAGAGCTGAGTAATTATCGTCGGCGCTGATGTCAACAAAGGCAAATATTGCAGTAATTTGACATTTACTATGTAAACATTGACTCAAAACACTACTCGTTTAACCAATCCGAAACAAGTGACAATGATGTTATAGATGACATTTACCTGACTATTGATCTTAACCCAAAGGTTTGAATAACGCAACCTTATGGTATTCAGAACCATTAGAGACTTTACCAAAGAGCAATTGGCTGCAAAATTAGACTGTAATTTGATTCTTCAACAAATTTAGACTTTTATGCTAGATCTTGAAATCTTTTTGGGACGTTTTTGGGCGAAGAGTTTGCGGACTTTTGCAAATTATGTTTTGCATCAAGTGTCAAAATATAACGCCAAAGACGAAAAATTTTGTGAAAGCGGTCCATCAAAGCTTTTACTTGGACGCCACCCTCAAGTTAGTCAGAACCCCTCAAGATTCAATAGAAATCTACCAAACAATTCGAAACATTCTGAGCACATGTGGATTCAAATAGATGAAATGGATAACATTGACAAAAAAGTCAAGTCAAAGATCCCAAAAGCAGACAGTTCAACCAGAGCTGCGAAATTTTTTAACGCCGAAACACAATCACACGCAATCTTTGCACTAAACTGGAATGTAGATGCAGACAGTGCTATAACCTGTCGTGGAACAGATTACGAAGTTTTCGGCAAAATAACTCAGAAAATTGTCCTACCGTTCGACTCAGCATTGTGCGACCCACTTGGAATATGTTCACTCTTCACCATAAGGATGCAGTTTCTGTTAAAATCATTTGGGCATCAATGGGACAAGAAAAGGACATTAAAGCGACAACAAAGTGGTCATCCGAACACTCAAAACCATTCAATAATAGGTGGTCCGAGTTGAGACAAATGAGGCCCATGTCCCAAAAATTCGACTTTACGGATGTCCCAACAGGAGGCTTTACATTTTCACAGACGCGTCAGTAGACAAAACATTAGTCGGAGCATATCTGCAAGACAAAATTACGTTTAAGCTCACCTATGTGAAATGAAAATGCAGTGTAGCACCTATCAGAGACACGAGGATTCCAATATAAGAATTTCAAACGGCAGTCTACGGATTTTGTCTGAGAAGGCAGACATTGAGAGAGCATGATCTGAATTTTGTCAAAATATATCATTGAAAAGATTTATCTATGTTGTTACAGTGGCTACAATCAGAGTACAAGAAATAGAAAGTGTTTTTTGCTAACAATTCTGCAAAAACACCGGAAAGCTCTTCTATGTATCAACAGACAAGACAAAGGCATTAAGAACCTTAAGATATTGGCACAATTGAAGGCCTAAATGGGTCTGTGTGGTTGAATGTGCCAGCATGGCCCCAGACAGAAGAAGAAACGCAGCCCAAGAAACGTAGATCAAATTTGTTCGATTTGTTCAAATCAAAAACATCCCGAATGTTTCGAAGTCGATAACAAGTAGCAAAGAAATCTTGAGATCCTTGAACATTGCCAAACTGTCACCCTTCGTAGAAGAGTATGGAACTATTAAGCGAAAAGTCGACAGAAGCATTTAAATCTCGATTCCAACGCAGAGCATCCAAAATAATTTACAGCAAACCATACTGTCGTTTAACTTCTGTTGGAGTGTTGGAGAGAGCGCATCCTGACCATTTGCATGAAAGCACAGAATAAGTTAGAAATTTCCTCCAACAAAAATTGTGCGTTGTTGGATTTAATAGACATTACGAAAAATAAAGTCGAAATGTGTCAAATGCAGACACAGGAACGCCAACCCAATCCATCCACCGATGGCTGACCTATCCCGAGAACGTTTTGATGATCATGTTTTCCAATTTACCTATACCCGAGTTGATTTTTTCGGACCCATCTGAAAGAAGTTCCTACAAATTACCTTGAAGAGACGGTGCTGCTTCTGTCTAGCAGCAAGAGAAGTACATATCGAAGTTGCACAGACATCAGACACCGGATCATGTCTAGCTGCAGTGTAGATTATTTGCATGGCGTGGCTACTCGAACACCATCAACAGTGACAACGGTGCAAATTTCGTTGGAGCAGCCAACGAGCTGAAAGCATCCATGAACGCGAGCGACAAAGCTAAGATTGAGAGTGGATTAGCTCAGAAAAGGTTTGAAAATGTAGGAAACTCAACCCGACTGGAGCCCCACACGTTAGTGAATTCTGGTAGAGACAGGTTCAAAATTGCCGGAAAGTCATGATTGCAATGTTGGACAACCAAAACCTCGCCAACGGGGTACTCAGCATTACACTGTGTCGTTTGGAGCAAATTCTCAACGCAAGACCCCTGACAGCAGTAAGTGACGATCCAGGAGACCTGACAGTTTTCGCATCTTATCATTTCTTACTAGGGCGAGAAGACTTGAATGCTAAAATCTTGACATCCAGTGAGCGTTACAAAGATCTGAAAAAAATCTGAACCAAGATTTGAAATTTGCGAAACCTGAAACAAGGCGAGTTACAATGGCTAATAGATGACTCCTTGAAACGCTGTTTGTAGAAGCTGGGACTAAAAACTGAAATCTTCACTGGCAATGACGGTGTTGCGCCATCAGCGAGAGTCAAATTTGAACATGGAGAGCTGAATTGGACAATTGTGATTTTAGTGCCACGATTCTACTATTGTGTTTCCTAGATCAAAAACAGAACCGGCAATGTTGGTGCCACTTCAAATCAGCCACAAGAGCCATCAGAGAGCGAAAAATGGCTTGCGAAACTGAAAAAACTTTGAATTAGACAAAACTCAAAAACGGTCACAACTGAAAAATTTTTCAAATTGAGACGGAAATTTTGTTCAGAACCCCAATCCCAATTTTGGGAGACGAAAACGTGAAGAATTCGAGATTACAGCACGCGGTTAGGGTAACCTCAAACTATCTATGGACCCAACAAGCGTTTTGTTATCATACACACAAGTCTGGCCATTAGCATCCTTATTGTTCAAAATAGGTATTTTTTGATATTTCGTCATTTATAGATAAATTTCTTAAATTTTTTTATGATACCTTAGGTGTTCATTAATGGTCAAATGCCAGACATTTGAGGCTTTTAGAGCTGAGTAATTATCATCGGCGCTGATGTCAACAAAGGCAATTTTTGCAGTAATTTGACATTTACTATGCAAACATTGACTCAAAACACTACTCGTTTAACCAATCCGAAACAAGTGACAATGATGTTATAAATGGCATTTACCTGACTATTGATCTTAACCCAAAGGTTTGAATAGCGCAACCATATTGTATTCAGAACCATTAGAGGCTTTACCAAAGAGCAATCGGCTACCAGATTAGACTGTAATTTGATTCTTCAACAACTTTAGACTTTTGTGCTGGATCTTGAGATCCTGTCATTTCAAAGTTATTTGAGCTTCTTTGACAAGAATATTAGCAAAATATTTAACACTGGGTACATTCTTACAAACTTTAGCACGCGATTGAATACAGTTCATCACTAAGCATATTCTTAACCTCAATCAAAAATAAAGTTAGAGTCGTTTAAAGGTCAGGGCGACTAATTGTTTCTACAATATCATTAGACAATAGGATTCAGTTATGAGCCAGGCCGTTCTAAAGCTCGAGAAAAAGGCTGAGATATTTTGGTGCCACTGAGAATCTTAGGAAGCCTCATCAGTGTGTTCAATTATCGAACCAACTTTAATTTACGTTTCAGAATTGTTATGTTTTGGATTTCTGTTAGTATTTTAGCATTTTAAATGTTATTTCGGTATTGCTTATAGATTACTCCGTGAAATGTTTTGAGTTTAAAATTGTATGAATCAATCGAATCTTTACTGGCAACGACGGTGCTGTGGGATCAGAGAGAGTCAAACTGGAGCATGGAGGGCTGAATCGGCCAGTCGTGAAGATAGCGCCATTATTCTACGATGGTGTTTCCGAGATTGAAAACACAGCCAGTGATGTTGGCCCCACTTCAAATCAGCATCAAGGGTCATATGACAGCAAGAAATCTCTTTCGAACCGGAAAAAAATCAGAAATTGTCAAAAGTCAAAAGTAGTCAAAACTGAATGGTTTTATAAGTTGGGACCGAAAACTTGTACGCACCCGACTTTTGGGAAGGGAAAATCATAGAAACCCGAAGTTGTAGCACGCGGTTAGGGTGGCCTCTAAACTATCGTTGGACCCAACGAAATCTACGGAATCATAACCACAAAGGTGGCTATTAGTACATTTATGGTGCGAAAGCGGCAATTTTTGATGCTTTATCATTGATTGTTAAATTTCCTAATTTCTTTAATTTTTGGTACTTTAGGTGTTCATTAGTGGTCAGATGCCACACATTTGAAACATTCAGAGCTGCTACTTAATAACCGTCAGCACTGATGCTACTAAAGGTGAATACTGCTGCAATTTGAGACTTACTATAGTTTATCAATAAAGATATTCTTAACCTCAATAAAAATCAAATTTACAGTACTTTAAACATCCGAGCGACTATTTGTTTCTACGAGAACATTAGACAATCGGATTCAGCGAAAAACCAGGGTGGCGTAAAGGTTGAGAAACAGGCTGAGATATTTTGGTTCCAGTGAGATTCTTGAGCAGCCGCAACACTGTGATCAGTATCCGAATCAACCATATTTTACGTTTGAGAAAAGTTGCTCTGCTTCGGATTCCTTTTAGTAATTTAGCGAGTTGGCTCAATGTCTCAAAATGGCTCAAATGCTTTTGTTCTTGGTGCGTTCTGGATGCAGTTAATATCAATAGGTGTCCTCAGACATAGCTTGGTTGTGACACAATCAGGTAAGTCATTGACGTTTTGAGTGCACTATATATCAATCCTGAGTGCGATGATTACGCGTCCGTGCTCGGTGTTTCCATTGTTTGTGGATCTCTTTTTCATAGTCGTTTCAAATTTGGACAGAAAAACTCCGGCATCTGCCAAAAATTGTGATTAAACATGCTTGATCTGCCAAAACGTGCTTCTGCCCGGCAGACGATGTCCTAGTTGTTGGCGGTTTATATGGCATTCAAAAAATTTGTTCTCCGTTTGTAGTCTAGTACGTTTACAAAGCGATGCTTACAATTTTTCGGCAATAAGATCCTGAGCACAAGATAGAACTCTACGAGTATACACGGCAAAATTTTGGGGCAAGGAGGTCGTCGACTTTTCCAAATTACGCTTTGCGTCCGGTGGCGAAAGATAACGCAGAAGACAACAAAAATCTTGTCAAAGCTTTCCAGCAAATTTTTTATATGGAAGACTTCCTCAAGTCAGTCAAAACCCTCAAGAAGCAATCGGAAGCTAACATAAAATTCGAATAGTTGACGAAATGGCTAACAAGAGACAAGGAAATCAAGTCACAGATCCCAGAAAACAGTCCCATAATCTGTCGTGGAACTGATTAGGAAGTTCCCGCTAAAATGCTCAGAAAATTTTCCGATCTCTTGTCTCAGCATTGTTCGAACCACTTGGAATATGTTTACCCTTCACCATAAGGATGCGGTTTCTACTTAAAAGCATTTTGGCGACAATGGGACAAGCATGGGAGAAAGATTTGCCTTCCGAACACACAAAACTATTCAGTTGTTGATACTCTGAGTTGAGAGAAATAAGATGTTGAAAAATTGATTTTTTTTGCAAACTTATGTTCAAAACTGAGGCTCCACATTTTCACAGACCCCTGAGAAGAAGCAATTTGCCTCGGGGCATATCTGCAAGACACAGCGACGTTAATCCTCCATTATATGATATGAAAATGCCCTGTAGCACCTGTCAGACACCCAGCAATTCCAAAAATAGAATTACAAGCCGCAATCTACGGAGTTGGTCTCAAATGGCGGATATTGAGAGAGCATGATTTGAAAATTGACGGAAAGTATAAGTGGACAGATTTGTCAACGGTGTTAGAGTGGCTACAATCAGCACAAATGAAAAAGCAAGTGTTTTTTGGAAAGCTCTTGGAGAGAAAAAATGGAGAGCTCTTTCAAGGGAGACAAGTCAAGGACATTGTAAAACATGTCAAAGGCAGATAATGACTGAAGGGGAATGTCCTAAAAGAGTCCAGGTGGTCGAATGTGTCTCCAATTGAACGAAGTCAAAGCTGAGCTAGTAACCAGTACTTTAGCGAGAGAAGCTGTAACAGTACAACTGTTCGACTGAAGAAGAAACGGTAGCTTCAACCGAATTAGAAACTTCATTGCCTACCGCGTGAGGTTCGAAACAATGCAGAAGAAGCTTTCAAAGCAGACGAGGTCTCTCAAGCATAGCAAATATTGCTTCGATTTGTTCAAACCGAAAGACTCCCGAATGTTTCGAGGTTGACATCAAGTAGCAAAGAAATCTCGAAATACTTAATAACCGTCAGCACTGATGCTACTAAAGGTGAATACTGCTGCAATTTGAGACTTACTATAGTTTATCAATAAAGATATTCTTAACCTCAATAAAAATCAAATTTACAGTACTTTAAACATCCGAGCGACTATTTGTTTCTACGAGAACATTAGACAATCGGATTCAGCGAAAAACCAGGGTGGCGTAAAGGTTGAGAAACAGGCTGAGATATTTTGGTTCCAGTGAGATTCTTGAGCAGCCGCAACACTGTGATCAGTATCCGAATCAACCATATTTTACGTTTGAGAAAAGTTGCTCTGCTTTGGATTCCCTTTAGTAATTTAGCGAGTTGGTTCAATGTCTCAAAATGGCTCAAATGCTTTTGTTCTTGGTGCGTTCTGGATGCAGTTAATATCAATAGGTCTCCTCAGACAGAGCTTGGTTGTGACACAATCAGGTAAGTCATTGACGTTTTGAGTGCACTATATATCAATCCTGAGTGCGATGATTACGCGTCCGTGCTTGGTGTTTCCATTGTTTGTGGATCTCTTTTTCATAGTCGTTTCAAATTTGGACAGAAAAACTCCGGCATCTGCCAAAAATTGTGATTAAACATGCTTGATCTGCCAAAACGTGCTTCTGCCCAGCAGACGATGTCCTAGTTGTTGGCGGTTTATATGGCATTCAAAAAATTTGTTTTCCGTTTGTAGTCTAGTACGTTTACAAAGCGATGCTTACAATTTTTCGGCAATAAGATCCAGAGCACAAGATAGAACTCTACGAGTATACACGGCAAAATTTTGGGGCAAGGAGGTCGCCGACTTTTCCAAATTACGCTTTGCGTCCGGTGGCGAAAGATAACGCGGAAGACGACGAAAATCTTGTCAAAGCTTTCCAGCAAATTTTTTATATGGAAGACTTCCTCAAGTCAGTCAAAACCCTCAAGAAGCAATCGGAAGCTAACATAAAATTCGAATAGTTGACGAAATGGCTAACAAGAGACAAAGAAATCAAGTCACAGATCCCAGAGAACAGTCTCATAATCTGTCGTGGAACTGATTAGGAAGTTCCCGCTAAAATGCTCATAAAATTTTCCGATCTCTTGTCTCAGCATTGTTCGAACCACTTGGAATATGTTTACCCTTCACCATAAGGATGCGGTTTCTACTTAAAAGCATTTTGGCGACAATGGGACAAGCATGGGAGAAAGATTTGCCTTCCGAACACACAAAACTATTCAGTTGTTGATACTCTGAGTTGAGAGAAATAAGATGTTGAAAAATTGATTTTTTTTGCAAACTTATGTTCAAAACTGAGGCTCCACATTTTCACAGACCCCTGAGAAGAAGCAATTTGCCTCGGGGCATATCTGCAAAACACAGCGACGTTAATCTTCCATTATATGATATGAAAATGCCCTGTAGCACCTGTCAGACACCCAGCAATTCCAAAAATAGAATTACAAGCCGCAATCTACGGAGTTGGTCTCAAAAGGCGGATATTGAGAGAGCATGATTTGAAAATTGACGGAAAGTATAAGTGGACAGATTTGTCAACGGTGTTAGAGTGGCTACAATCAGCACAAATGAAAAAGCAAGTGTTTTTTGGAAAGCTCTTGGAGAGAAAAAATGGAGAGCTCTTTCAAGGGAGACATGTCAAGGACATTGTAAAACATGTCAAAGGCAGATAATGACTGAAGGGGAATGTCCTAAAAGAGTCCAGGTGGTCGAATGTGTCTCCAATTGAACGAAGTCAAAGCTGAGCTAGTAACCAGTACTTTAGCGAGAGAAGCTGTAACAGTACAACTGTTCGACTGAAGAAGATACGGTAGCTTCAACCGAATTAGAAACTTCATTGCCTACCGCGTGAGGTTCGAAACGATGCAGAGGAAGCTTTCAAAGCAGACGAGGTCTCTCAAGCATAGCAAATATTGCTTCGATTTGTTCAAACCGAAAGACTCCCGAATGTTTCGAGGTTGACATCAAGTAGCAAAGAAATCTCGAAATACTTAATAACCGTCAGCACTGATGCTACTAAAGGTGAATACTGCTGCAATTTGAGACTTACTATAGTTTATCAATAAAGATATTCTTAACCTCAATAAAAATCAAATTTACAGTACTTTAAACATCCGAGCGACTATTTGTTTCTACGAGAACATTAGACAATCGGATTCAGCGAAAAACCAGGGTGGCGTAAAGGTTGAGAAACAGGCTGAGATATTTTGGTTCCAGTGAGATTCTTGAGCAGCCGCAACACTGTGATCAGTATCCGAATCAACCATATTTTACGTTTGAGAAAAGTTGCTCTGCTTTGGATTCCCTTTAGTAATTTAGCGAGTTGGCTCAATGTCTCAAAATGGCTCAAATGCTTTTGTTCTTGGTGCGTTCTGGATGCAGTTAATATCAATAGGTCTCCTCAGACATAGCTTGGTTGTGACACAATCAGGTAAGTCATTGACGTTTTGAGTGCACTATATATCAATCCTGAGTGCGATGATTACGCGTCCGTGCTTGGTGTTTCCATTGTTTGTGGATCTCTTTTTCATAGTCGTTTCAAATTTGGACAGAAAAACTCCGGCATCTGCCAAAAATTGTGATTAAACATGCTTGATCTGCCAAAACGTGCTTCTGCCCAGCAGACGATGTCCTAGTTGTTGGCGGTTTATATGGCATTCAAAAAATTTGTTTTCCGTTTGTAGTCTAGTACGTTTACAAAGCGATGCTTACAATTTTTCGGCAATAAGATCCAGAGCACAAGATAGAACTCTACGAGTATACACGGCAAAATTTTGGGGCAAGGAGGTCTCCGACTTTTCCAAATTACGCTTTGCGTCCGGTGGCGAAAGATAACGCGGAAGACGACGAAAATCTTGTCAAAGCTTTCCAGCAAATTTTTTATATGGAAGACTTCCTCAAGTCAGTCAAAACCCTCAAGAAGCAATCGGAAGCTAACATAAAATTCGAATAGTTGACGAAATGGCTAACAAGAGACAAAGAAATCAAGTCACAGATCCCAGAGAACAGTCTCATAATCTGTCGTGGAACTGATTAGGAAGTTCCCGCTAAAATGCTCAGAAAATTTTCCGATCTCTTGTCTCAGCATTGTTCGAACCACTTGGAATATGTTTACCCTTCACCATAAGGATGCGGTTTCTACTTAAAAGCATTTTGGCGACAATGGGACAAGCATGGGAGAAAGATTTGCCTTCCGAACACACAAAACTATTCAGTTGTTGATACTCTGAGTTGAGAGAAATAAGATGTTGAAAAATTGATTTTTTTTGCAAACTTATGTTCAAAACTGATGCTCCACATTTTCACAGACCCCTGAGAAGAAGCAATTTGCCTCGGGGCATATCTGCAAAACACAGCGACGTTAATCCTCCATTATATGATATGAAAATGCCCTGTAGCACCTGTCAGACACCCAGCAATTCCAAAAATAGAATTACAAGCCGCAATCTACGGAGTTGGTCTCAAAAGGCGGATATTGAGAGAGCATGATTTGAAAATTGACGGAAAGTATAAGTGGACAGATTTGTCAACGGTGTTAGAGTGGCTACAATCAGCACAAATGAAAAAGCAAGTGTTTTTTGGAAAGCTCTTGGAGAGAAAAAATGGAGAGCTCTTTCAAGGGAGACATGTCAAGGACATTGTAAAACATGTCAAAGGCAGATAATGACTGAAGGGGAATGTCCTAAAAGAGTCCAGGTGGTCGAATGTGTCTCCAATTGAACGAAGTCAAAGCTGAGCTAGTAACCAGTACTTTAGCGAGAGAAGCTGTAACAGTACAACTGTTCGACTGAAGAAGATACGGTAGCTTCAACCGAATTAGAAACTTCATTGCCTACCGCCGGAGGTTCGAAACAATGCAGAGGAAGCTTTCAAAGCAGACGAGGTCTCTCAAGCATAGCAAATATTGCTTCGATTTGTTCAAACCGAAAGACTCCCGAATGTTTCGAGGTTGACATCAAGTAGCAAAGAAATCTCGAAATACTTAATTTTTTCAAACTTTCACCCTTCGTAGCAGAGGATAGAAAAATTTGAGTGAAAAGATGACTGGAGCATTCGAATCTGGATTACAACGCAAAGCGTCCAAAAAACTTGGCAGCAAAAAATTCAGTCGTACAACTTCTTCTGGAGTGATGCAGAGAACGCCTTGTGACCATTTGTACTAAGGCACAGGAGGTACGTAAGAGATGTTCTTCAACAAAATTTGAGCGTTGTTGGATTGCGAATGCTTTACGAAAAATCAAGTCAAAATATATCAAATGCAGACACAGGAAACCCAACCCAATCCACCACCGATGGCTGACTAACCACGCGAACAACTCGAGGTGCATGTTTTCCATTTACTTATACCGCAGTTGAATACTTCGGAACCATCTAAAAGAAGTTCCTACGGAATACACGAAATACACGAAATACGTTGAAGAGATGTTGCTGCTTCTTCACCTGTCTGACAACAAAAGCAGTACATATCGAAGTTGAACAGTCATCAGACAACGAGTTATGTCTGGCTGCAGTGAAGACATTCATTGCAAGACGTGGTTAACCGAACACCATAATCAATGACAACAAAGCAAAAACATTTGGAGCAGCCAACGAGCTGAAAGCGTACATGGACGCATTGGACAAAGCAAAGATTGAGACCGACTTAGCTCAAAAAAAGTTCGTTTGGAAATTCTACCCACCTAGAGCGCTACAATTTGGTGGAATCTGGGAATGTGTTGTTCAAAGATGCAGGAAAGCCTTGACTGCAATCTTGGACAAACAAAGCATCGCCGACGAGGTTCTGTGCGGTACAATGTGTCTAGTAGAACAAACTCTCATCGCAAGACCCGTGAAAGCAATAAGTGACAATCCTGAAGACCTGACAGCACTCACAGCTAATAATTTCTCGCTAGGATGAGAAAACATTGAAAAAACTTTTCAAAAGAGCTCAATAATATGGCGAAATGATCTGGAAGGGATGGACTTGCGTATGCTTTCCACAATGGAACCAGAGATCGCAGTGGTCAGAAGAACATGTGCGAAAACTGAAACAAGGCGAGTTAAAATGGCTAATAGATGACTCCGTGAAACGCTGTTAGTACAGGCTGGAATCTTTACTGATAACTGAAATCTTCACTGGCAATGATGGTGTTGTGCCATCAGCGAGAGTAAAATATGCACAATGAGAGCCAAACTGGACCATTGTGAACTTATCGCAATGATTCTACTATTGTGTTTCCTTGATCGATAACAGGACCGGCAATGTTGGTGCCACAAGAGCCATCAGAGGGCGAGAAATGCCTGCGAAACTGAAAAAACTTAGAATTTGTCAAAACTCAAAAATGGTCAAAACTGAAAAAAAATTTAAATTGGGACGGAAATTTTGTACAGAACCCCGATTTTGGGAAAGGAAAACGTGAAGAATTCGAGGTTACAGCACGCGATTAGGGTAACCTCTAAACTATCTATGGACCCAACGAGCGTTTTGTTTTCATACACACAAGTGTGACCATTAGCGTCTATATGGTGCAAAATTGGTATTTTTTGATATTTCGTCATTTATAGATAAATTTCTTAAATTCTTTTTCATGATACTTCAGGTGTTCATTAATGGTCAATTGCCAGACATTTGAGGCATTTAGAGCTGAGTAATTATCATCGGCGCTGATGTCAACAAAGGCAAATATTGCAGTAATTTGACATTTACTATGTAAACATTGACTCAAAACACTATTCGTTTAACCAATCCGAAACAAGTGACAATGATGTTATAAATGACATTTAGCTGACGATTGGTTTTAACCCAAAGGTTTGAATAACGCAGCCAAATTGTATTCAAAACCATTAGAGACTTTACCAAAGTGCAATTAGCTCCCAGATTAGGCTGTATTTTGATTCTTCAACAACTTTAGATTTTTATGCTAGATCTTGAGATCTTGTCACTTAAGATTCTTTGACAAGAAGTTAGCAAAATATTTAACACTGGGTACAGCCTTACAATTTTCAGCACGAGATTGAATACAGTTCATTATTAAGCAAATTCCTAACATCAATCAAAAGTAAAGTTACAGTCCTTCAAACGTCCGGGTGACTAATTGTTTCTCCGATATCATTAGACAAGCTCGAGAAAAAGGCTGAGATATTTTCGTTCCACTGAGAATCTTAAGAAGCCTCAAGAGTGAGTTCAATTATCGATTCAACTTTAATTTACGTTTGGGAGTTGTTCTTTTTTGGATTTCTGTTAATTTTTTAGCGAAGTGGCTCAATGTCTCTGACGCCAAGAATATGCGTTTGTTCTGGGTGCACTCTACAGACAGTAAATAATAATAGGTCTCCTTAGACAGATCACGGTTACCACACATTCAGGTGAGCCGATGACAGTTAGGGTGCACCATATATCATTGCTGAGTGCGATGAGCACGCCTGAGTGCCTTGTGCTTCAATTGTTTATGGTTCTGTCTTTTCTAGTCATTTCGTATTTTGCGAGGGAATTTACTGGATCTGTCAAAGATTGTGGTGAAAAACGCTGGACCTCTCAGAACAAGCTTAAACTCGGCAGGCTATGTCATAGTTGTTAATGGTTTGTATTAATGTTCTTCTTCTTGGGGTGCGATGCAATGATATTGTGCAATAAATTGTGCCAAAACCCCAAGTAATGTTGATGCACTGCGTCTCTGAGTCTAAAAACAAGAAGAAAGTAGTCAGCATAAAACGTTTCAATCATATCTTTTCAACCCCTAATGTTCAACGCAAATGCAAACTTCATCATCCTTGAACACACATGAGAGCAAATCACGTTTTCAAATAAAATTCCTTTATCTTATAAACTCGGTCCAAGTTAATCAACTTTAAACCTTGATTTTTGATATTCAAACGTTGTGTCTTATCTAAATTTCAGGGGTAGGCGAGAGGAGTAGTTTAGGGGATCAATAGTGTAAAAACTGTTTTCGAATTTTGATTTTAAGTTTCCGGGTCGAGATGTCAAGGCCGTTTCACCGCATTTTTGTAAGAAGTGCGCTGAATTCTCTGAAATTATCTACGAAAAAAGCGGAAGGTGCTGAAAATTTGAAAAGGCGCTGAAAATTCAAAATTTCAGCGCATCCCGGGTCGAGGTTGAGCGGTGAATTTTCGTAAATGTGGTGAAAAAAATACTTTTCACCGCGTGTTTCTTACATTTTTTTGCGGTGAATGCGGTGAATCGCGGTTAATTATTTATTTTCACCGCGTTCTCAGTATTCTTAGAAATAAGAATCGTCCCCACACGATTTCGAACATCTGACCTCCTGCATGCCTTCGACTGCTGAGTCCACTGCGCCAACTGTCACTTACATGCTTGCATTTTCTTGTGAATTTAAATCAGATTGAGTTAAATTTGGAAATCATATGCGGTGAATTTTTGTAAGAAATGCGGCGAATTTCGCGGTGAATTTTTGTAAGAAATGCGGTGAAATTTGGTGAAATATTTATTTTCACCGCAATCACCGCATTTCTTACAAAGATTCACCGCATTCACCGCATTTCTTACAAAAAATTACCCAAAAACCTCGACCCGGGATTTCAGCATATTTGTTACATAGTGTTTGGAAAATTTCTCGACTTGGGTTGGAATAATGTTGACCCAAAAAAATTTCACTTTGTAGGACTAGCCGGTTCCAAGTTACTTTTGCTTAGTTCATTATATGTTTTGCGGTTCGTTCAACAATTGCACCTGTGGTAGACATTAGAGAAAATATATGAACAAATTACTCTTGTGACCACTTCATATTGTGAAAATGGGATGGAGTTCATCATAATTAAATTGGGCTATCTGTTAATTTAACATTGCTTTTGCCTATTAGTTGACTTTTATATGTAGACAACATCACTAGTGTATGTGAACAAGGGTGTAAGTGTGTTTTTGAGATCTGATTACTTTGAAGTAAGATTGCCTCGAAAAAAAAATGAATTTTTGTTCTGTAAAAAAAGGAGGTGCTAACTTTAGTTTAATATTCAATGTGAAAATCATTAAAATTATCTTTTCATTAGAATTCGCCGTAAATTGGAAAAAAACAAGAGGGAACATTGAATCAATAACCGTCCATTTGGGATCAAATTTATATACAATATGATATACGGGCCAAAAAAACGCTTCTCCACGTTCTCAATCTATTCAGCTTTTCTTTAGAAATCGCATAATACCCAGGCAAGGCTCGTTTTCGTTCCTCCAGTTCAAATGGAAAAATTTTGTACGTTTTTTAAAATTTTCCATTAAGAAGGACCTGCTAAGCTTGGGTCATAATGGAAATGTTTGATTGCGGGATTGAGAGTCTGAAATACTATAAAATGGTCTTTATTAGGATCCTACAAGATCTTTATTTTGAACCTTACTTACCTGCATATTCAACGATGACCTTCCTGAAGCCTGAAAATTTCCGATCTCTTTTTTGGAGATGACATGAAGACTTGTTCAAGAAAGCCTTTTGGGAGACTGAGGACAATCGAGACGAAACTGAAAAGTGAAGGATAAAAAAAGATTCAACAGGCTCCAGAAAAAAGATTCCAAAATAATGGTCAGAGGAAATGTCAGTAGTAGTGGAAATTTTACGTTAACATAGTTCAGGTAATTTTTTACCTTAACTCAAGTTAAGGTAAAGTTAACGTAATTGTTACCTTAATTTTACCTTAACAAAGGTTTACCTTAACTGCGTTAAGGTAAATTTACCTGAACTTTTTTAGTGTGCAGTATTACTAATAGTTGTAAAACACGATTTAGGTCAGATCCTTGGGTTTAGCACCACATAAATTGAAGACCAATGTAGAACTATTTAGATTAGACGTGGCTTTGCCCACGTCTTTCATGCAGTCACCACGAACATTTATTCTTTTCTTTAAATATTTTGCCACAAAAAATGCAGTAAATGTTGCTAATTGTGTTTTTGTTCAAATCGAGCCCAAATCGATGATTTTTGTCACTTTAATAAACAGATATTTGGTGCAGAAACGAAAAATTTCGTCAGTGCGGGATGTGAATTTTTTGCTTGCTTTGATCTGTCCCAGAGAGAATTGCCGTGTTTGCACATTTTCTACATTTGCGGTGAAATCTGGTTTCAAGTCTACGTCATAATTTCCCTCAAAAGTCACAAAAAGAGAAGAGATCATGCGTTTCTTTATACAAACAAATTGGCCAAATTTTGAAAATTTTGGACAGTTGTAGTAGCTTCAGTTGTCGTTTAGTATCCATCTTGTTACTGTTCTCTGAACATTTTGCAAAATTGCATTTTGCTTTTGTTCACATCCAAGCAGCTGAGCAGTAAGTGAAATTGAGCCGACATAGAACTTGAATACATTGAACTTAGTTTTCCAGCAGCAGAGTTGAGATATATTTCAATTAAATATGATAGAAGGCCATCAGTGATTATGATTTTCATCATTTACGGTTGTTTTTCCATGTTAGATTACTTTTAATCATTAACCCGAGATCTCTCTGAGATTCAACCTATTTTGGCTATGTACTTTTTAAAATTGCGTTTAGACTTCCCTTAATGTTTAGTAGTTTTGTTTTGCCGACAGTTATACTCGTCTTGTTTTGGCCACACCAATTTGCAATTATCTCACTGACTCCATATTGTCCCTTTGTTTTCCAACTATCACTTTAAGATCGTCCGCAAAACCATAGCTGATTGTGTTCTCGCACCTGGGTGGAAGGTCGTTAACGAAAAAGAAAAAAAAACAGGGGACTGGGAATTGAGCCATGTAATACTCGGCTGATAACTGTGCTGCCTCTAGGTTATTTGCACTCACTGACCTCAGTTTTTTGGATAAGAAGCTATAAAAGGATGCAGTTCTTTCAACAGACTATTATGCGGAACAGGTTTGAATAAACGAGATAGAGTACTATTATTCAATCGTAGTTTTGGTATTAAATGCCCAAGATTCATAACATTTGCTCGGTTACTGATCTATTTTATAGGAAAACCTATTGCTCATCTTCAAAAACACGGGTAAGAGCTTTTGCTGTAAGATTGGTACAGAAAAGGAAATTAACTAAATTTGGAAGGATTCTATATTTTTTTTTCAAAGTGAGATATCTAATGCCATCATGTTGTATATATATATATATATATATATATATATATATAATATAGATAAATATATATTTATATATCTATATATATATATATATATATATATATATATATATATATATAAATAAACATGTATATATATATATCAACAGATTTTTTTATATATACTCAAGGTATTAACAGCTTTTGTATCTGCTTTTATGAAGGCAATTTTTTGTTAGTAGCAACCAGAGGCGCCAGGCTCTCAGGTTGACGTTAGTTTGGGTGGGAAGTTGATCAATTAAGGATTTTTTTTATATTGTTAGTCTTTAAATAACGAGCGTTAATTATGGACATCATGCTACCTTTGATTCTTCCTTTACTTTAAACATATCACCACTTCAATTTTTTTTCAACAATTTCTGAACTTTCCAGTTGCGCTTGTGCTTGATTCTTAGAACATAATTTTGTTTTTTGTCAACATTAGAAGAGTCGAATAGCTTATTTTACTTGCCTAATGCTTTGAAAGCTTTTCAATACTCCATTTGCTCCAAAGAACGTTTTTTGACTCTTTGTGCTCTTGTTAAATAAAAAAGGAACAATTTTTGTTAGATTTTGATTCAAGATGTTTTCAAATGCCTTTTTGTGCTTCAAGTTTTTAAAATGTTATAGCATATGGGGATGCTTAGGTAGAAATTAGTTGTTTTTGACCCAAATTTACGGTTTGATATTAGCATTGAGTCGTATTGTTAATGTTAATTGGGTAATTTTTACGAAGGTTCCTGCGAGTTTTCGTTTTTTCGCTCATTTTTGCTGAAATTTTCTGATTATGTGCTTTTTGCTACTTTTCAACGTTCCAGCTATTAAAAAGAACGTTTCTAGAGGCGTTGTTAGAATTTATTTACTGCAATTTTTATTGACAGATATTACAAATTTCTGCTTTTTCCATTTTTTCGATCTTCGTTTTTTATTTTATAAATTGACAGTATTTTGCTTTTTTAGATTCCCTACAGGAACCTTTTATAATCGAACATTAGGATGTTTTATTGGGGCTGAGTTTCTAAAACTGATTTTCGTTGATTTTCATATCCCAGTCAAATTCAATCAGATTTCCTCATTGTGCCTTTTTTCAGGTTGTTCTACTGTTGTTGTGCGGTCTGTTTTTTTTGTATTGTCTATGTAACCCGAGGTCATTTTTTTAAGATTTATTCCAGGTGCCTTTTAGCCTTTGTTCAAACTGTTTTTTGTGCAAGAATTTTTTCTGTTGACTGCTTGTATTTTTACAATCATCGGTTTCATATATTTTGATTTTCGTCCAGTTTGTATGTCTGATATTGGAGAACTAAGCATTTTACTAGGGTAGCAATTAAAAGGGGTTAGATCCAAAGAATGTTGAGTTAAAATACCCAATTGATGGATGATTCCTAACTCGCATATATTTTTTTTCAACATTTTTAGTTCTCTGATTTTCAATCGGTGCATAGTTTAGTCCAATGATATTGTTAGCATAATAAGGAAAAAGGAATCCGTTTGAAATATGTCGCTTATTCAATTTGAATTACTGTGGAATTGGTTGTATGTTCAACAAGATTTCAGAAGTTTATTGACGTGCATTATTGACGTGCAATTTATCCACTAAATTGAAGCGCTCTATAGCCTCTCCAATTCTAGTACTCCGTAATATTTGTTAAATTATGGACAACCCGCTAATTTTATCGAAATCTTTTGTCGTATCACATGTTCTTTTTCCGCTTGATTTGATGTGTTTCGACGCTCCCTTTGATTCTCTCCCTTTACTTCAAACATATCACCACTTTATTCCTTTTCAACAATTTCTGAGCTTTCCAGTTGTGCTTGTGCTTAATTGTTACAAGATAATTTCAATTTTTTTTCAACTTTGAATTTTTTAATAGCTTATTTTACTTGCCTAATGCTTTGAAAACTTTCCAGCACTCTATTTGCTCCAATGAACGTTGTTTGATTTTTTGTCTTCTCGTGAAATAAAAAAAGCATAATTTTAGTTAGATTTTGATTCAAGTTGTTTTCAAATGCCTTTTTGTTCTTCCAGTTTTTAAAATGTTATAGCATATGCGGGTGCCTCAGTAGAAATTAGTTGTTTTGATCCATATTGACGATTTGATATTAGTATTGAGTCGTATTGTTGCAGTGAATTGGGTAGCTTTAAAGAAGATTCCTGTGAGTTTCGTTTTTGTGCTCACTTTTGCTGAAATTTTCTGATTGTTTGCTTTTTGCTACTTTTCAACGTTCTAGCTATTAATAACAACATTTCTGGAGGCGCTGATTGAATTCTTTTAGTGCACTTTTTAATGACAGATATTACAAATTTCGGCTGATTCCATCTTTTCGATCTTCGTTTTTTATTTTATTAATTGACAATGTTTTGGATTGGTGGGCGCCTGACCATAAGTAGTATTAAAAGGTTTTTTTAAATATCGATTTGGGTTCAGTACAATGGCAGGTGATCCATAATTTGTGGCTAAACTTTGTTGCAAATTTACAGTGTATAATACTGATTTTGTTCTTCATTTCACTTCTGTTACCTCTGTTTTCTCTTCTTGAAAATGTTGAGTTCGGTTATTCTCTCAAATTGCAGAAGTTCAACAAAATGAAACTAAACGTATCGAATGAGTTTTTCACCAAATTTGTTCTTTTTAACTTTCAAATCAATGTGAAATTTTAATCACTTTCTTTATTGTCTTTTCTATTCACACTCTACTTCGTTTTTTTCATTTTCTTATTTTCAAGTGGTTAGTGTTTCTTAGTAGGATAAACATTATGTTAGTTATTGTGGTCACTCAGTGGAGTAGATTTAATGTTAGATCTTGACGTTAATTTTTTTTGTTGGAGTCCTTTCTGAAATTCTTCTGGCTGCAATCCATTCACAGTTCAATCTAGGCCTAGTTTCTTTGTTTAAAAAACTTTTAATTCTCGCTATTGGTTTTATGTTCACATGCGGCATCTTGACATTGACTTTCTGTTTTTTCTGTACTTTTTCTTTGATCTGATTTTTTTTAAAAAATTGTTTTTCCAATTCCTTCATTGTACGTTCTAAGACTAGTTTTCTTGTTTAGTAAAAAAATATTCTGCTTTGTACCTCAGGAAATGGTCCGCTGTGTTTTTTGTTTTTTGCCAACGGTTGGCCTATGGCTTTTATAATCATCATTTGGAAGTTTTATGGGGGCTGAGTTTTTAATAGTGATTTTCATCGATTTTTATATCCCAGTCAAAATCAATCAGACTTCTTCATTCTCCCTTTTTCAGGCTGTTCTACTGTTGTTGTGCGGGCTTATTTTCGTAATGTCTATGTAAGCCGAGCTCATTTTTTTAGGTTCACTCCAGCTTTTGTTCAAATTGTTCTTTGAGAAATATGTTGAATGTTTTTGTGTTGACTGCTTGTATTTTTACGATAATCGGTTTCAGATATTTTAATGATCACCCAAATTGTATGTTTGATATTGGAAAATAAAGAGTGTTACTAGGGTATCAAATAAATGGGGTTAGATCTAAAGAATGTTGAGTTAAAATACCCTATTGTTGGATGATTCCTAACACGCATAAAAGTTTTTTGAACATTTTTACTTCTCTGATTGTCAATCGGTGCATAGTTTAGTCAATTGATATTGTTAGCACAATAATGAAAAAAGAATCCCTTTTGAAATATATCGCTTATTCAATTTGAATTACTGGGGAATTGGTTGTGTGTACAACAAGATTCCAGAAGTGTATTAGCGTGCTTTTTTGTTATTTGTTAAATATCAGAATCTAAAAATTCAATATGGCATGTTTCATTTTCAGTTTTGTCACTTAAAACCGGTCTACAAAACACTAATCTTTCCTCATGACATTGTTTTTTGACTCCATCAAAGTTCTTAACCAATTTCTTGCAAATATGTTTCTTGCAAAATGTTGTAAAAGGAAATTTGAACTTTAGTATTAGTCATATATTTGAATTTGGGTTCCAATCTAATCGTTGATTTGGCACTAATTAAGCAATAACTCGATTGTTATGTCTCTTTTTTAGTTTTCAATTATTATTTGCTTTCTGATCTAAACAAGTTAGAACCATTTATGTTCCAAATATTACGTTACTGCGCTGCCCCCGCAAAAACTTAGCTTCTTCTTAGTCAACAATGTCCTTGTCTTCTCCTGAGAGAGACTTAATCTCGAAAAAAATGGGAATAATCGCTCAAGTAATCTGATCATGCTGCTCTGACGGGTGATATTTTATTTGTATTGATGGATGTTACAAATAGTGGAGCTTTGATTGGTCAGTTTTTTAAAAATTGCTTAATTTAAATACTTTTTGAAGCGTTCAACTCATCATACTTCTCCATGTACTTCCAGATCATCATCTTGCGAATTCAATAACTAATATGCAAAAACAAAAGTTTTCCAGTTTACCTCAAGTTTTTTCTTCTAATGTGTTACCTAGTTTCTGTATGGATTCATCTCAATATAAATTTGTTTTTCTATGGTCTCCCAATTTGATTTTTTTCTTGTTTTAAACTATTTGATCTCTTGAATATCAGCTAAAAAGATGTTTTGTTAATTTTATGCAACTTTTATAAGTAATCACCTACAGAGAAATCTATTTAAGTACCAACTAATTGATCTGGAACAAAATTTCTAAGAATTATATTGTTTCAGCAGTTATGCGCAAATTGTAGCTTGAAAGCTTTGGTCTAAATATTTATAGTTCTTTTCGAAATTCTTTTTCATCGTGACTTTTTTTGTTTTGACTGCTTGTCCTCTCTTTCCCTCCAAAAATACTGCTCTACTTCTCATGGTGATCTCATTTGTATTTTAATGATCATCAGTCGAATATTCTTTCAAATTGCAGTGGTTCAACGAAATGAAACTAAACGTACCGAATGATTTTTCACCAAAACATGTTCTTTTAAACTTGTATTTCAGTGTGAAATTTTAATCACTAGCTTTATTGTCTTTTCTATTCACACACTTCTTCATTGTTCTTTTTCATTTTCTTCTTTTCAAGTAATTAGTGTTATTCAGTAGGATAAAAATTTTGTTCTTTATTGTGGTGACTCAGTGGAGTAGATTTTATGTTAGATACTGGCGTTAATTTTTTTGTTGGAGTCGTTTCTGAAATTCTTCTGGCTATGTTCTTTTAAGATTTGTTCCCACTTTTTAATGATTTTGAAGTCAAATTGGAGCAGTGATTTTGGTCACACCTAAACAAGAAGTGAGTGGTTTTCTGGCGTGAATTTTTTTGCTCTAATTTCAAATTAGATTGAAAAAACAGTTTTTTCACTAGTGGTATTTTGTTCAAATGCAGCAGTTTCTCTTTGGGTTGTACTGTTTCTTCAATTTTTTGAATCGGATTTTTTTGAAATGGGTTTCGCAATCTATTCAGAGTTCATTCTAGGCCTAGTTTTTTTGTTTAAAAATTTTTTATTTCTCGTCATTGGTTTTATGTTCACATGCGGCATTTTGACATTGACATTCTGTTTTTTCTGTACTTTTTCTTTGATCTGATTTTTTTAAAAAACGGTTTTTCCAATTCCTTCATTGTACGTTCTAAGACTAGTTTTCTTGTTTAGTAAAAAAATATTCTGCTTTGTACCTCAGGAAATGGTCCGCTGTGTTTTTTGTTTTTTGCCAACGGTTGGCCTATGGCTTTTATAATCATCATTTGGAAGTTTTATGGGGGCTGAGTTTTTAATAGTGATTTTCATCGATTTTTATATCCCAGTCAAAATCAATCAGACTTCTTCATTCTCCCTTTTTCAGGCTGTTCTACTGTTGTTGTGCGGGCTTATTTTCGTAATGTCTATGTAAGCCGAGCTCATTTTTTTAGGTTCACTCCAGCTTTTGTTCAAATTGTTCTTTGAGAAATATGTTGAATGTTTTTGTGTTGACTGCTTGTATTTTTACGATAATCGGTTTCAGATATTTTAATGATCACCCAAATTGTATGTTTGATATTGGAAAATAAAGAGTGTTACTAGGGTATCAAATAAATGGGGTTAGATCTAAAGAATGTTGAGTTAAAATACCCTATTGTTGGATGATTCCTAACACGCATAAAAGTTTTTTGAACATTTTTACTTCTCTGATTGTCAATCGGTGCATAGTTTAGTCAATTGATATTGTTAGCACAATAATGAAAAAAGAATCCCTTTTGAAATATATCGCTTATTCAATTTGAATTACTGGGGAATTGGTTGTGTGTACAACAAGATTCCAGAAGTGTATTTACGTGCTTTTTTGTTTTTTGTTAAATATCAGAATATAAATATTCAATTTGGCATGTTTCAATCTTCAGTTTTTTCACTTAAAACCGAAATATAAAAACACTAATTTCTCCTCATGACATTGTTTTTTGACTCTATCAAAGTTCTTAGTCGATTTCTTGCAAATATGTTTTTCAAATTCTTTCAAAATGATGTACAAGGAAAATTGAAATTTAGTATTAGTCATCTATTTGTATTTGGGATCCAATCTAATCGTTGGTTTGGCACTAATTAGGCAATGACTCGATTGTTATGTCTCTTTTTTTAGTTTTCAATTATTATTTGCTTTCTGATCTAAACAAGTTAGAACCATTTATGTTCCAAATATTACGTTACTGCGCTGCCCCCGCAAAAACTTAGCTTCTTCTTAGTCAACAATGTCCTTGTCTTCTCCTGAGAGAGACTTAATCTCGAAAAAAATGGTAGTAATCGCTCAAGGAATCTGATCATGCTGCTCTGACAGGTCATATTTTATTTGTGTTGATGGATGGTTACAAATAGTGGAGCTTTGGTTGGTCAGTGTTTTAAAAAATGTTTAATTTAAATTCTTTTTGAAACGTTAAACTCATCATACTTCTCCTTGTACTTCCAGACCATCATCTTGCGAATTCAATAACAAATATTTAAAAACAAAAGTGTTCCGATTTACCTCAAGTTTTTTTTCTAATGCGTTTCATAGTTTCTATATGGATTTATCTCACTTTTAATTTGTTTTACTACGGTCTCCCAATTTGACATTTTCGTTATTTCAAACTATTTGATCTCTCGAGTCTCAACCTACAAAATTGTTTTCTTAATTTTATGCAGTTTTTATATGTAATCACCTATAGAGAAATCTATTTAAGTACCATCTAATTGATCTGAAACAAAGTTTCTAAGAATTATATCGAGACTTTTTCATATCGAGACTTTTTTTTCTTTTGACTGCTTGTCTTCTCTTTCCCTCCAAAAATACTGTTCTACTTCTCACGTTGACCTCATTTGTAATTTAACCATCATCAGTTTCAAATTTTTGATCTTTGCAGAGTTCGTACGCATGATATTGGCGAATTTTGAGTTTTACCAAGGAGGCAATTAATGGATCTAGGTCCAAAAAACTTTGCGTTGAGATACTTAATTTACAAATGTTTTTCGAAAATGATTTAGTATTTCAGCTCAATCCGCCTTTAAACATTCTAAATGTTCGCGAATTTTTGTTTTAACGTTTTTTTCAAATTGTTTTGTTTTTCTGATTGGCGTTCGGTGCAGTGTTTCCTCCATTGATATTGATGGCACAAAAACTAGTAAGGGGGGATGCCTATTGAAAGAATTCTTTTTTTTTTCAATTTCATTTTTCGTGGAATTATTTGTACTTTAATGAAGATTTCAGTAGTTTAAAGACGTTCATTGTTATTGTTTTGTAAGGTTTCGGAATCAATTTATACATATTGGAATATAACAATTTTAATTTTTTTTTCAGACCGTTCTTTAAAAATCTGATCACTACTCACGATATCGTTTTTTTAACTTTAGCAATGTTCTTAGCGAGTTTTTCCTAAGATGCTTTTTGCAGGTTGTTTCAAATTGATGAAAAAAGAAATTTGTACTATATTATGAAATATTTATTTATTTTTGGGCTCCAGTCCGTTCTTTGGTTGTGTATCAATTAGGCAATGACTCCAATGTTGTGTTTCTGTTTTTAGTTTTCATTTTGTCCTCGTTCTCTGCTCTAAACAAGTTAGAATCATCTATGTTCCTAAAATTAAGTTACCGGGCTGCTCTAGCAATAACTTTTGCTTAGTCAACATTTACCTTGTATTCCGCTGAGATAGAACTAATCTGGAAAACAAATGGTAGTAATCGCTCAAGGAAACTGATCAGGCTGCTTTGATAGATCATATTTTTTTTGTGTTGATGGATGTGGATGGTTACACATAGTGGAGATTTGTTTGGTCAGTGTTTTAAAAAATGTTTAATTTAAATTCTTTTTGAAACGTTCAACTCATCACACTTCTCCTTGTACTTCAAGATCATCATCTTGCAAATTCAATAACAAATATTTAAAAACAAAAGTGTTTCAATTTACTTCAAGTTGTTTTTCTAATGCGTTACCAAGTTTCTATATGGTTTCATCTCACTTTTAATTCGTTTTTCTATGGTCTCCCAATTTCACACTTTCCTTATTCCAAATTATGTGATCTCTCCAATCTCAGGTTACAAAGATGTTTTCATAACTTTTATGCAGTTTTTAAAAGTAATCGCCTACAGAGAAATCAATTATATGGCCTCTAATTGTTCCGATACAAAGTTTGCAGGAATTATATTTTTTAGTAATTTTGCACAAAAGTTTGCTTGAAAGCTTTTTGATCTAACTATTTAGAGTTATTTTCAGAAATCTTTTTCATCGAGACTTCTTTTTATTTTGACTGATTGTCCTTTCTTTCCCTCCAAAAATACTGCTCTACTTCTCATGATGACCCTATTTGTATTTTAACGATAATCAGTTTGATCTTTTTGATATTTGCACAGTTCGTATGTTTGATATTGGAGAATTAAGAGTTTTACCAAGGTGGCAATTAAGGGAGTTAGGTGCAAAAAACGTTGAGAGTTGAGATACCTAATTGACGAATGATTCCTGAAAATGATTTAAATTCTCAGCTCAATTCCCCCTTTAAGCATTCTAAATGTTTGCATAGTTTTCGTTTTAACCTTTTTGTCAATGTTTTTAATTTTCTGATTCGCAATTGGTTCAATTTTTCCTTCATTGATATTGTTAGCACCAAAAGGAATAAAGGATGCCTATTGAAAAAATACCTTTATTCAATTTGAATTTTTTAAATGAAGATTTAAGAAGTTTAATGACGTTCATTATTGCTTTTTGTAAAATTTAGGAATTATTTTATAGTTTGGCATATAACAATCTTCAGTTTTGTAAGACCGGTCTAAAAAAACTGATCACTCCTCATGAAGTTTTTTTTTGACTTTATCAATGTTCTTAGCGAGTTTCTGCTAAGATGTTTTTCAGGTTGTTTTATATTGATATTCATGGAAATTTGTACTATATAATGAGTTATCAATTTGTATATGGGTGCCAGTCCAATCTTTGGTAGTGCATCAATTAAGCAATGACTCCATTGTTGTGTTTCTTTAATAATTTTCAAGATTTCCTGGCTCGCAGCTCTAAACAAGTTAGAATCAGTTATCTTCCAAATGTTACGTTACCCCGCTGCCCCACCAATAACTTAACTTTTGCTTAGTCAACAATTACTTTTTATTCTGCTGAGATAGAACTAATCTCGAAAATAAATGGGAGTAATCGCTCAAGGAGTCTGATCAGGGTGCTTTAAAAAGTCTTATTTTATTTCATTTAAGTTCACGGATGTTTACAAATAGTGGAGCTTTCGTCTGTCGGTGATGTTGATTTAGTTCCTTTTAAATAGTATTGAAAACGTTCAACTCATCATATCTTTCCTAGTATTTCCAGACCATCATCTTGCAAAATTAATAACTAATATGCAAAACCAAAAGTGCTCCAATTATCCCCAGATTTTTAATCCAATACGGTCCTTAGTTTCTCTTTTGATGCATCTCAGTTTTAATTGTTTTTTTACGGTCTCTCAAATTGAATTGTTTCTTTATTTCTGAAAATCTGTTCTTTCAAGTCTGAGCTTGCAAAGACATTTTCATAGTTTTAAACTTTTTTAGTAAGCACTTACAGAAAATCTATAGAAGTAACTTCTAATTAACCTCAAAGAAGTTATCCGGGAATCATAATGGTTTGGTAGTTTTTATACAATTCGTTGATTGACAGATTTTGGCATCACTCTTTGAACTTATTGTCCTCAAAATTTTTTATGAAAAAGTTTAAAAAAATAGTTAAAAGTGATTTTTACCAATCAAAAATGCAGAAAAACCACACATATATTTGATTAATAAACTTGGCAGTATCAGAGCTTGCATGAATATCCAAGCAAAGCAGGAGCACCTAAAAAAACTGTGAAATGAAGGTTGAAGAAAGGGTCCCAATATAAAAAAAAACGCATCACCTCTCTGAAGTGAAATGTCAAGCGCAATTCGTTGGCCGGAAAACGGTGCCAATTGGTATAAATGAAACTCAGGCCGGTTTCGCTAACAAAACAAACAAAAGAGGTTGATATTTTTCAAATGAAAGCTATATCTTGAGTTCGCAGTTAATGAATGGAGAAATGAGCGACAAGAAAAGACTGGATGAAATCAATCTGCTAACAATTTTAATTTAGATAGAGCTACATAATTCATTGCTCCCAAATAAAGTTGATAACAATTATATTAGTCCTGTTGATCTTTTTCTTCAATTCTTTGCTGGATCATTTTTTGTCTGACCCATTTGACTTTTTGTCCTCCAAAACGAGATAAACAGGGCTTTAAGCAGCTAAATTGCACTCTTAGAGCTTTAGGCTTCATTAGTCTCTTAGTTTGCAATTCAACAGGACTGTTTTGAGGAGACGATTTTGTGGTCTTAAGGGAGGTTCATAATCTAAAGTTTGTCCCCAGGCAGTCTTTCAATCCACTCAACACGCCCACCCCACGTTTGCTCCCCTTCACATGGGCGCCCTTTGGACGCCAGCCGTCGTTTGCGCAATTTGCCCGACGTTATCTATGTTCAAGTTAGTTTGTTGGATTTGAAAGTTGCCCGGATCGAATGTCCTCCCTAAAATTCTCCCATTTTGATGTAAGAGTGGGGGGTAATTTGTCTATGGGGGTAAGTTGATGTAAGAGTGTGGGGGGTAATTTGTTCAGAGGGGGTAAAATGATGTATGAGTTGGGCTGCAATGGGAGGACTTTTGAGGAATCACCCCCTGACTGAAAATGCCATGTAAGAGTGGGCTGCAATGGGAGGACTTTTCAAGAATTACCCCCCCCCCCCTGACTGCAATTGCCATGTAAGAGTGGGCTACAATGGGAGGACTTTTCAGGAATTACCCCCCAGACTGAAATTGCCATGTAAGAGTGGGCTGCAATGGGCTGCAATGGGAGGACTTTTCAGGAACTACCCCCCTGACCGAAATTTCTATGTAAGAGTGGGGTGCAATGGGCTGCAATGGGAGGACTTTTCAGGAATTACCCCCCTGACTGAAATTGCCATGTAAGAGTGGGCTGCAATGGGCTGCAATGGGAGGACATTTCAGGAATCACCCCACTGACTGACATTGGCATGTAAGAGAGGGCTGCAATGGGCTACAATGGGAGGACTTTTCAGGAATTACCCCCCAGACTGAAATCGCCATGTAAGAGTGGGCTGCAAGGGGCTGCAATGGGAGGACTTTTCAGGAAATACCCCCCTGACCGAAACTTCTATGTAAGAGTGGGGTGCAATGGGCTGCAATGGGAGGACCTTTCAGGAATCACCCCACTGACTGACATTGGCATGTACGAGTGGGCTGCAATGGGTTGCAATGGGAGGACTTTTCAGGAATTACCCCACCCATGACTGAAATTGCTATGTAAGAGTTGGCTGCAATGGGAGGACTTTTCAGGAATGACCCCTCTCCCCCCTGATTGAAATTCAGAGGGGGTAATATGATGAAAGAGTTGGGCTGCCAAGGGGGGTAAAATTTTGTAAGAATGAGGGGGTAATTTGTTCAGAGGGGGTAAAATGATCTAAGAGTCGGGCTGCCAAGGGGGGTAAACTGGTGTAAGAGTGAGGGGGTAATTTGTTCAGAGGGGGTAAAATGATGCAAGAGTCGGGCTGCCAAGGGGGGTAAAATGTTGTAAGAATGAGGGGGTAATTTGTTCAGAGGGGGTAAAATGATGTAAGAGTCGGGCTGCCAAGGGAGGTAAACTGTTGTAAGAGTGAGGGGATAATTTATTCAGAGGCGGTTTAATGATGTAAGAGTTGGGCTGCCAAGGGGGGGGGGGGGTTGAAATGGTGTAAGAATGAGGGGGTAATTTGTTCAGAGGGGGTTTAATGATGTAAGAGTTGGGCTGCCAAGGGGGGGTAAAATGGTGTAAGAGTTGGGCGGGCAAGGGGGGTAAAATGGTGTAAGAGTGAGGGGGTAATTTGTTTAGAGGCGGTTTAATGATGTAAGAGTTGGGCTGCCAAGGGGGGGGGGGGGGTTGAAATGGTGTAAGAATGAGGGGGTAATTTGTTCAGAGGGGGTAAAATGATGTAAGAGTCGGGCTGCCAAGGGGGGTAAACTGTTGTAAGAGTGAGGGGATAATTTGTTCAGAGGCGGTTTGATGATGTAAGAGTTGGGCTGCCAAGGGGGGGTAAAATGGTGTAAGAGTTGGGCGGGCAAGGGGGTTAAAATGGTGTAAGAGTGAGGGGGTAATTTGTTCAGAGGCGGTTTAATGATGTAAGAGTTGGGCTGCCAAGGGGGGTAAAATGGTGTAAGACTGAGAGGTTAATTTGTCCAGAGGGGGCAAAATGATGTAAGAATTGATCGGCCAAGGGGGGTAAAATGGTGTAAGAGTGAGGGGGTAATTTGTTCAGATGGGGTAAAATGATGTAAGAGTCGGGCTGCAAAGGGGGGTAAAATGGTGTAAGAGTGAGGGGGTAATTTTTTCAGAGGGGTTAAAATGATGTAATAGTTGGGCTGCCAAGGGGGATAAAATGGTGTAAGAGTGAGGGGGTAATTTGCTCAGAGGGGGTAAAATGATGTAAGAGTTCGTCTGCCAAGGGGGGTACAATGGTGTAAGGTTGAGGGGGTAGTTTGTTCTGAGGGGGTAGAACGATGTAAGAGTGAGGGGGTAGTTTAATGAGATGGGGCAATTCTAACTAAGGGGAAATTCTAAGTACTATTCATATATATATATATATATATATATATATATATATATATACATATATATATATATATATATATATATATATATATATTTATATATAGACCGTCAAGAGTTGGACAAGCTTTGATGGTCTGGAGAATAAGGCAGTCTTCTGGTAGGGGGGCTGAAAAAATGTAAGATTGAGGGGGTAAAATGATGTAAGAGTTGGGATGCCAGGAGGGTAAAATGATGTAAGAGTTGGGCTGCCAAGGGGGGTAAAATGATGTAAGAGTGGGGCTGCAATGGGAGGATTTTTTTATGAAAATGCAGCTCAAAACTCTTACGTCTTTTTGGGCTGCATTGGGCTTCCAAGGGGGGTAAAATGGTGTAAGAGTGAGGGGGTAAAAGACAAATTACCCCCGAACTCTTACATCGTTTTACCCCCCTTGGCAGACCAAAAAAGATGTAAGAGTGGGGGTTAATTTGTCTTTTAACCCCTCACTCTTACACCATTTTACCCCCCTTGGAAGCCCAATGCAGCCCAAAAAGACGTAAGAGTTTTGAGCTGCATCTTCCTAAAAAATCCTCCCATTGCAGCCCCACTCTTACATCATTTTGGGCGGAAAAAATTCAACCCGGGTGTTGCAGGCAATTTGATTGGCAGGCGTAATTTCTAGGGAAATCAATTAATCCAATGCACTGTTAGAGATTCGTTGTTGATTTTGTCGTTGGCTTCTTCGTTAAGGTTTCTTTAGTATTGTCATGAAAAAATTGAAAATCATGGAGCTCCTCTTACGTAACTAACTAAAGAGTTGAACTTAACAGGATTCAGAATGTCTTCCCCAAAAATTTGCAGGACACCGCACACAAATTACAATTGTTTTCCATTATAGCTATATCATCTTAGTAGTCAAATAAAGCATACTCCGCCAATTGTGGTAAACATAACGTAATAAGTCGCCAAATAAGAAAAACACATCCCATTAAGAGGTAGTCAGTAAATTCGGGGGCAACCAGTCCACTGCTATATATATATATATATATATATATATATATATATATATGCATAGATTCTAACAGTAGTAGGACGTCAAAGCAGAATAAATAAATAAGGATTGCTTCTGTAAGCATAATATAGGCTGTACATGATAATTTTAAATCGATGTTTGAATAATTCACGTAAGACAGCAACCGGCCTCTTTTCTACTATGGTTGCAATGGAAGCCTTGACCACGGGACGCCTCCGCAATATTTGAGTGCTACAGAGGAAGATCAACGAGGGGTATAGCAGGAAGAAAAAACTGAAATTTTGACTACTCTAGGGAAACTACCAGTGAGCCATTAAAACTGGGTGATGCTTCATAGTTATTAGTTAACAATGTTTTTGCGCCTCAGAGTTCTTAATATGACGAAAAGTTTTCCGACTCTCAAAAATAACAGTTGATTTTGCTCGGGTAAAAATTTTCTAATTTATTGAAATCGAAGCAATTATCAAGATAGGACAATAATAAAGTATCCATGATCTGATGTTTACTAATAGATATTTGTTTCAGCAGCTTTTTTGAGCATTGCCTGTGAGATAGAAAGACACAGTCTTCACATAGAACAAACGTCATGAGTGGGCTAGAATGGGTTACCATGATTTGTGTTCTATGCGGCTACTTTACTTTATAAGTACCAGTGGGCGGGCCTGATAGGGTTCAGTTCTTTGATGATTTCAAAAAACTTCTTTCTGATATTTGCCGGAAAATATGAGTCCCCGAAATCAAGAAATGGCGTTTTTTTCAAATTTCTCACCAAAACAATGCCCTGGGTTTGAGAACACAAAAGGAAAATGTTCTTCATTTTTTGTTGACAACAACCAATATCAGCAGTCATATAGTCAACCGTTAGAGTGATTGGATAGGAATTGCAGACAATTGCTTGGAAATTGCTCTAAAAACTCTTCTATGACAAGAGGGATTCCTATGTTATATTGAAATGTATTGTAGATTTATATTTATTCGACAGACTGCAAGTGTAATCAACCCACAATGAGTTTTACATTGGACCTTCAAATAGGATCAAATACTAACGGTGCTTAGAAGCAGGCTTAAGGGGCGCAAATGTCCCTAAATTACATTTTTTCCCAATTATGAGAAAATAACATTTTTTCCAAATTAGCATTATCAGTCAGGCCAATAACCAAAAATTTCGGTCGAATTCATTTTTTGATAACTTCTGCCGGTTAATATGAACAACGGGTCGGTCTTTCTCGTATTTCTCCGATTAATTGAAAAAAATTAGATTTAATTTCAGGACCTGGATTTAGGTCAAGGTCACCACAATGGTTCATCAACATTTTAGTATAATTAAACTTGCGCTGCTCAATGTTTCACAAGGAGTTCTGTTTAAAGTTTTAGACATCATTTTTCACTGCAACACTTAGGAACTTGTAAAAAAACATTTGGGCACATTTATTTCAAAGCTTTTGAAGAAGACAAAAGTTTCCTGGTAATAACTGAGGATAATACCGACTTCTTTGCTCTTCACAAATTCACGACTTTTCTTGGAAATATTTGATATCAAGATTTCATTCATGAAAGAGATCCTTTTTTGTTTCTTTTTTATATCAACAGGTGTTTAATGTCGGTTCTAACGAACTTGGCAATTAGCGGTTTTAGAATTTATCTGCACATGTTAAACATTGATATGTACTGACATCATACACAGTGAGTATGACACAGTCCTTGCTAGATTCCACTTTTGGACATCTTCTGTTTACTCCTCAACGCCAAACTAACTCACAATTACTCTGCGCCAATATTGTTCAAAACTGTCGGCCTCTATGATTGAAAATAGTTCGTCAAAAGCGGAACAATGCTTCTTTGCCATTTCCTATACAACTGAATCCTCAAAGGAAAGACCTTGTTATTGAGTTTTTGGAGATGAACCTCGGTACACAGATGATTATAACGCAACTATAAACTACAGGCCCATTACACTTCAAGGCAAGATTGCTATCATTCGCTTTCTTATCTGAATTTTGGGTGAATGCAGAAAGTTTTCCCGTTTAACCAATCCAGTCCTGATCTTAAAATTGAGAGATAATGTGACGCACCTATTTAATTATTAACGATTAAAAGTTTTAAAAATCAAAAATGTAGACAAACTAAATTGTGTAGGATCAAGAAGCTTTGGCAGTATCAGAGCTCACAAAATTATCTAAATAAAACAAGAGCACCAATATAAACTGTAAAACGGAAGGTTAAAGAATGCGTCTTATTAAAAAATCGCGCCACCTCTCTGAAACGAAAAACTAATATTATTTCCTGTGAGGGAAAACATGGTGCCAATTAGTACATATGCAACTCAAATCGGGTTCGCTAGCAAAGGGAACAAAAGAGGTTGAGATAGTTCAATTGAAAGCTATTTCTTGAGTTCACAGATAGGAATGGAGAAATGAGCGACAAGAAAAGACTGGATGAAATAATTCTGCTAACAAATTTAATTTAGATAGAGCTACATAATTCATTGCTCCCAAATAAAGTTGATAACAATTATATTAGTTCTGTTGCTCTTTTTCTTCAATTTTTTGCTGGATCATTTTTTGTCTGACCCATTTGAGTTTTTGTCCTCCAAAACGAGATAAACAGGGCTTTAAGCAGCTGAATTGCACTCTTAGAGCTTTAGGCTTTATTAGTCTCTAAGTTTGCAATTCAACAGGACTGTATTGAGGAGACGATTTTGTGGTTTTAAGGGAGGTTCATAATCTAAAGTTTGTCCCCAGGCAGTCTATCAATCCACTCAACACGCCCAACCCAAGTTTTCTCCCCTTCACATGGCCCTTTGGACGCCAACTAGTTTGTTGGATTTGGAAGTTGTTGCAGGCAATTTTATTGGCAGGCGTAATTTCTAGGGAAATCAATTAATCCAATGCACTGATAAAGATTCGTTGTTGATTCTGTCGTTGGTTTTCTTGTTAACGTTTCTGTAGTATTGTCATGAAAAAATTGAAAATCGTGGAGCTCCTCTTACGTAACTAACTAAAGAGTTGAACTTAACAGGATTCAGAATGTCTTCCCAAAAAATTGGAGTACACCGCACACAAATTTTTATTGTTTTCCATTTTAGCTAGGACCCTGATTTAGACAAATGTCACCACGGTGGTTCATCAAAATTTTAGTATAATTAAACTTGCACTGCTCGATGTTCCACAAGGATATGTTTAAATAAATTTTCACATCATTTTTCATTGCAAAACTTAAAAACTTGTAAAAATATTGGAAAACATTTTTTTCGAAGCCTTTTATAAAGAAAAAAATTTCCTGGTCATTAATGAGGATAATACCGACTTCTTTGCTCTTCAAAAACTCACGAGTTTTCTTGGAACTATTTGATATCAAGATTTCATTCATGAAAGAGATCTTTTTTTTTGTTTCATATTTCTATCAACAGGTGTTTAATGTCGGTTCTAACGAACTTGGCAATAAACGGTTTTGGAATTTACCTTCACATGTTAAACATTGATATGTACTAACATCATACACAATGAGTATGACACAGTCCTTGCTAGATTCCACTTTTGGACATCTTCTTCCGTTTACTCCCCTACGCCAAATTAACTCACAATTGCTCTGCGTCCATATGGTTCAAAACTGTTGGCCTCTATGATTGAAAATAGTTCTTCTAAAGCAGAAAAATGCTTCCTTCCCATTTCCTCAACCACAGAATCTTCAGAGAAAAGACCCTGTTATTGAATTTTTGAAGAAGAAACTCGGTACACAGATGATTATAACGCAACTATAAACTAAAGCCCATTACACTCCAAGGCAAAACTGCTATCATTCCCTTTCTTATCTGAATTTGGGATGAATGCGGAATTATTTCGCGTTTGACCAATCTAGTCCTGATCTTGAAATTGTGAGATAATGTGACGCAGTTTTTTTATTAAATAACGATTAAAAGTATTCTTTTACCAATCAAAAGTGTAGAAAAAAAATAACACGTACTTGATTAAGAAACTTTGGCATTATCAGAGCTCACAGAAAAATTTAAACAAAGCAAGAGCACCTAAATTAAACTGTATAACAGAAGGCTAAAGAATGCGTCTTTTGAAAAAAATGGCGCAATCTCTCTGAAGCAAAAAAAAATATTATTATTAGTTCCTGTGACGGAAAATATGGTGCCAATTAGTGCATAAGCAACTCAAATTGGTTTCGCTAACAAAGCGAACAAAAGAGGTTTAGATATTTAAAATGACAGCTATATTTTGAGTTCACACATAGGGAATGGAGAGATGAGCGACAAGAAAAATCTGGATGAAATCAACCTGCTAACTCTTAGCTACATAATTTAATAATCTCAAAAACAATTGATAACAATCTTGTTAGTCCTGTCGGTCTTTCACTTCGATTTTTTGCTTGAACAATATTTTGTCTGACCCATTTGACTTTTTGTCCTCCAAAACGAGATAAAAAGGGCTTTAAGCAGCTGAATTGCACTCTTAGAGCTTTAGGCTTCATTAGTCTCACCACCCCACGTTTTCTCCCCTTCACATGGCCCTTTGGACGACAACCGTCGTTAGCGCAATTTGCCTGACGTTATCTACGTTCAAGTTAGTTTGTTGGATTTGGAAGTTGTTGCAGGCAATTTGATTGGCAGGCGTAATTTCTAGGGAAATCAATTAATCCAATGCACTGATAGAGATTCGTTGTTGATTTTGTCGTTGGTTTCCTCGTTAACGTTTTTTTAGTATTGTCATGAAAAAATTGAAAATCATGGAGCTCCTCTTACTTAACTAACTAAAGAATTGAACTTTACAGGATTTAGAATATCTTCGCCAAAAAATTGCAGTAAACCGCACACAAATTACTATTTTTTTCCATTATAGCTAAAACAGGTTTTTGGTCAAGTTCACCACAGTGGTTCATCAACATTTTAGTATAATTAAACTTGCGCTGCTCAATGTTCCACAAGGAGTTCTGTTTAAAATTTTAGACATCATTTTTCACTGCAACACTTAGGAACTTGTAAAAAACATTTGGGCACATTTATTTCAAAGCTTTTGAACAAGACAAAAATTTCCTGGTCATAACTGGGGATAATACCGACTTCTTTGCTCTTCACAAATTCATGAGTTTTCCTGGAACTATTTGATATCAAGATTTTATTCATGAAAAAGATCCTTTTTTTGTTTCTTTTTTTTATCAACAGGTCTTTAATGTCGGTTCTAAGGAACTTGGCAGTTAGCGGTTTTAGAATTTATCTGCACATGCTAAACATTGATATGTACTGACATCATACACAGTGATTATGACACATTCCTTGCTAGATTCCACTTTTTGGACATTTCTTCTGTTTACTCCTCTACGCCAAGTTAACTCACAATTACTCTGCGCCAATATTCTTCAAAACTGTTTGCCTCTATGATTGAAAATAGTTCCTCTAAAGCGGAACAATGCTTCTTTGCCATTTCCTAAACAACAGAATCCTCAAAGAAAAGACCTTGTTATTGAGTTTTTGCAGATGAACCTCGGTACTCAGATGATTATAACGCAACTATAAATTACAGGCCCATTACAATTCATGCAAGATTGCTATCATTCCCTTTCTTATCTGCATTTCGCGTTTGACCAATCTAGTCCTGATCTTTAAGTTAAGAGATAATGTGACGCACCTATTTAATTAATAACGATTAAAAGTTTTTTTAAAAAATCAAAAATGTAGACAAACTAAACATGGATTTGATCAAGAATTTTTGGCAGTATCAGAGCTCACAGAAATATCTAAACAAAACAAGAGCAACGAAATAAACTGTAAAATGGAAGGTTAAAGAATGCGTCTTATTAAAAAATCGCGCCACCTCTCTGAAGCGAAAAACTAATATTATTTCCTGTGACGGAAAATATGGTGCCAATTAGTACATATGCAACTCAAATCGGGTTGGCTAACAAAGGGAACAAAATAGGTTGAGATATTTCAAATGAAATCTTTTTCTTGATTTCACAGATAGGAATGGAGAAATGAGCGACAAGAAAAGATTGGATGAAATCAATATGCTAACAATTTTAATTTAGATAGAGCTACAAAATTCATTGCTCCCAAATAAAGTTGATAACAATTATATTAGTCCTGTTGATCTTTTTCTTCAATTTTTTGCTGGATCTTTTTTTGTCTGACCCATTTGAGTTTTTGTCCTCCAAAACGAGATGAACAGGGCTTTAAGCAGTTGAATTGCACTCTTAGAGCTTTAGGCTTCATTAGTCTCACCACCCCACGTTTTCTCCCCTTCACACGGCCCTTTGGACGCCAACCGTCGTTAGCGCAATTTGCCTGACGTATTCTATGTTCAAGTTAGTTTGTTGGATTTGGAAGTTGTTGCAGGCAATTTGATTGGCAGGCGTAATTTCTAGGGAAATCAGTTAATTCAATGCACTGTTAGAGATTCGTTGTTGATTTTGTTGTTGGCTTCCTCGTTAACGTTTCTTTAGTATTGTCATGAAAAAATTGAAAATCATGGAGCTCCTCTTACGTAACTAACTAAAGAATTGAACTTAACAGGATTTAGAATATCTTCGCCAAAAATTTGCAGTACACCGCACACAAATTACTATTGTTTTCCATTATAGCTATATCATCTTAGTAGTCAAATAAAGCATAGTCCGCCAATTGTGGTAAACATAACATAATAAGTCGCCAAAAAAGAAAAACACATCTCATTAAGAGGTAGTTAGTAAATTCGGGGGCAACCATTCCACTGCTATATATATGCATAGATTCTAACAGTCCCAGGTTGAGGTCCTCGCTCAAAATGATCTATGAGAATACCCATCCAGACTATTTTTGCTTAAGAAAATACCCAGGCAGACCAAAAATGCCTATGATCCAGACTTTGCCTCGTTCAAAACTTTGGTGCGTTTATGTGCTCGTTCAAAAACGCTTATGAAAAGACTTGTACAGACAAAAATGCGATATGATACAGACTTTGGCTCGTTCCATTTATAAAAAGACTCAGAAAGACCGAAAAAGTTTATGATCCGGACTTTGGATCGTTCAATTTATGAAAAGACTGGAGCTAAGAAATACCGACAAAAATGGCGTACGAAACGTCGGTATTTCTCGGTTTTTGTCGGTTTCATCGGTTTTGCATGTATGAAGCGTCGGTTTTTTCGCTATTGTAGAAATAATCCGTATTGGTTGTGAGAAGTGTCGGATTAACGGGATTTGCAAGTTTCAAGTCAGGAAGCTTCAGTTTACGTAATAGAGTTATCATCCTATCACCGTAAAGTAGTCTTAGTACTGGTAGTTAGTCTAAAGTAGTTACTAAAGTGGTCTGATAAAAATTGAAATTTTGAATAAAATTTTGTTTTCTACAGACCAGGCACATTGTATGATAGCTGGTTAGGTTTAATATTTAACGATGAAATATGAAGCTTAAAAATCGAAAATCAAGTAGCGTGATTATGGCCGCAAGAGAAGAAAATGTTCTACTGCAAGAGAAAAAAATCATGGATCGCTTCATAAGTAACCAACTTAAGAGTTGAACTTAGCAGAAATCAGAACGTCTTCACCAAACTTAGCAGCCAACCGCACAAAGTTTACGGGTGGTTTCCATGTCATCTTAGTGGTCATATAAAGTATAGTCCAACAATTGAGGTAAACATACCGTAAGAGGTCGTAAATTAAGTAAAAGACCCTCCCTTTATAGGGTAGTCAGTCATCTTGAGGGTGGCACGTCAACTGATATATATATATATATATATATATATATATATATATATATGCATAAATATTGACAGCAGTCAAAACAGCGTAAATCAATAAAGACTTCTGTAGGAATAAGAGAGGTTAGGTGGCACAGGATGGAGAAGAGATGTGGAAAAACTAAATAAGTATTTGATTAAAAAACTTTGGCAGTGTCAAAGCTCACAGAAATATCTAAACAAAAACAAAGCACCTAAATTAAACTGTAAAACGGAAGGTTTAAAAATGTGTCTTATTAAAAAATCGCGCCACCTCTCCCAAGCAAAAAACTAGTATTATTTCGTTTGATGGAAAATATGGTATCAATTATTACATATGCAATAGAAATCGAGTTCGTTAACAAAACGAACAAATGAGGTTGAGAGATGAAATGAGGTTGAAATGAAAGCTATATCTTGAGCTCACAGTAACGGAATGGAGAAATGAGCGACAGGAAAGGCTGGATGAAATCAACCTGCTAACATTTAATTTAGATAGGGCTACCTAATTAATTGCACCCAAATAAAGTTGGTAGCAATTATATTAGTCTTGTTGGCTGGTTGTACGAGTTTTTGCTTGACCGATTTTTTGTCTGACCAATTTAATTAACATTGGGGGCTTTATGTATCTTTTTGTTTCTGATAAAAATTGAAATTTTGATTAAAATGTTGTTTTCTACAGACCAGGCACATTGTATGATCGCTGGTTAAGTTTAATATTTAACGATGAAATATGAAGCTTGAAAAGTGAAAATTAAGTAGCGTGATTATGGCCGCAAGAGAAGAAAATGTTCTACTGCAAGAGAAAAAAATCATGGATCGCTTCATAAGTAACCAACTTAAGAGTTGAACTTAGCAGAAATCAGAACGTCTTCACCAAACTTAGCAGCCAACCGCACAAAGTTTACGGGTGGTTTCCATGTCATCTTAGTGGTCATATAAAGTATAGTCCAACAATTGAGGTAAACATACCGTAAGAGGTCGTAAATTAAGTAAAAGACCCTCCCTTTATAGGGTAGTCAGTCATCTCGAGGTTGGCACGTCAACTGCTATATATATGCATAAATATTGACAGCAGTCAAAACAGCGTAAATCAATAAAGACTTCTGTAGGAATAAGAGAGGTTAGGTAGCACAGGATGGAGAAGAGATGTCGAAAAACTAAAAATGTATTTGATTAAAAAACGTTGCCAGTATCAAAGCTCACAGAAATATCTAAACAAAAACAAAGCACCTAAATTAAACTGTAAAACGGAAGGTTAAGGAATGTGTCTTATTAAAAAATTGCGCCACCTCTCTGAAACGAAAAACTAATATTATATCCTGTGACGGAAAATATGATGCCAAAAAGTACATATGCAACTCAAATTGGGTTCGCTAACAAAGGGAACAAAAGAGGTTTAGATATTTCAAATGAAAGCTATTTCTTGAGTTCACAGATGGGATTGGAGAAATGAGCGACAAAAAAAGACTGGATGAAATCAATCTGCTAACAATTTTAATTTAGATAGAGCTACATAATTTATTGCTCCCAAATAAAGTTGACAACAATTATATTAGTCCTATTAATTTTTTCTTCGATTTTTTGCTTGACCAATTTTTTGTCTAACCCATTTGATTTTTGTCCTCAAAAACAAGATAAACAGGGCTTTAAGCAACTGAGTTGCACTCTTAGAGCCTTAGGCTTCCTTAGTCTCTGAGTTTGCAATTCAACAAGACTGTATTGCGGAGACGATTTTGTGGTGTTAAGGGAGGTTCATAATTTAAAACGTGTCTCCAGGCAGTCTATCAATCCACTCAACACGCCCACTCCACCCTTACTCTCCTTCACCTGGCACTTTGGACGCCAACCGTTGTTAGCGCAATTCGCCAAATGTTATCTATGTTCAAGTTAGTTTGTTGGATTTGGAATTTGTTGCAGGCAATTTGATTGGCAGGCGTAGTTTCTAGGGAAATTAACTAACCCAAAGCACTGCAGGAGATTCGTTGTTGATTTTTTCGTTGGCTTCTTCGTTAACGTGTCTTTAGTACTGTCATGAGAAAATTGAAAATCACGGAGCTCCTTTTACTTAACTAACTAAAGAGTTAAACTTAACAGGATTTAGAATATCTTCGCCTAAAATTTGCAGTACACCGCACACAAATTACTATTGTTTTCCATTATAGCTAAAACCTGTATTTAGGTAAATGTCACCACAGTGGTCAATCAAAATGGTACATCATTTTTCTTTGCAACAATTAAAAACTTGTAAAAATTTCGGGGAACAATTTTTCGATTCTTTGGATAAAGACAAAAATTTCCTGGTCATAACTGAGGGTAATACCGACTTCTTTGCTTTTCACAAATTAACGATTTTTTTTGGAACTATTTGATATCAGGATTTCATTCATGAAATAGATCCTTTTTTAAATTTTTTCTTTATCAACAGGTGTTCATTGTCAATTATAACGAACTTGGCGAATAGCGGTTTTGGAGTTTATCTTTAACTGTTAAACAATGATATGTACTATCATCATAAACAGTGATTACGACACAGTCCTTCCCAATTTAACCACCTTTGTAAAGACATCTTCTGTTTACTCCTCTACGCCAAATTAACTCACAATTGCTCTGCGGCCTAGTGTTCAAAACTGTCGGCCTATATCATTGAAAACAGTTCCTCTAAATCAGAACAAGGCTTCCTTACACTATCCTAAACAACAGAATCCTCAAAGGCAAGGGCTTGTCATTGAGTTTTTGGAGATGAACCTCGGTACACAGATGATTATAACGCAACTATAAACTACAGGCCCATTACACTCCAAGGCAAGATTGCTATCATTCCCTTTCTTATCTGAATTTTGGGTGAATGCAGAATGTTTTCCCGTTTAACCAATCCAGTCCTGATCTTAAAATTGAGAGATAATGTGACGCACCTATTTAATTAATAACGATTAAAAGTTTTTTTTACCAATCATAATTGTAGAAAAACTAAACATGTGTTTGATTAAAAAATTTTGGCGGTATCAGAGCTCACAGAAATATCGAAACAAAACAAGAGCAACAAAATAAACTGTAAAACGGAAGGTTAAAGAATGCGCCTTATTAAAAAATCGCGCCACCTTTCTGAGGCAAAAACCTAATATTATTTCCTGTGACGGAAAATATGGTGCCAATTAGTACATATGCAACTCAAATCAGGTTGGCTTACAAAGGAAACAAAAGAGGTTGAAATATTTCAATTGAAAGCTATTTCGCGATTTCACAGATAGGAATAGAGAAATGAGCGACAAGAAAAGACTGGATGAAATCAATCTGCTAAACATTTTAATTTAGATAGAGCTACATAATTCATTGCTCCCAAATAAAGTTGATAACAATTATATTAGTCCTGTTGATCTTTTCCTTCAATTTTTTGCTGGATCATTTTTCGTCTGACCCATTTGAATTTTGGCCTCCAAAACGAGATAAACAGGGCTTTAAGCAGCTGAATTGCACTCTTAGAGCTTTAGGCTTCATTAGTCTCACCACCCCACGTTTTCCCTCCGTCACATGGCCCTTCGGACGCCAACCGTCGTTAGCGCGATTTGCCTGACGTTATCTATGTTCAAGTTAGTTTGTTGGATTTGGAAGTTGTTGCAGGCAATTTGATTGGCAGGCGTAATTTCTAGGGAAATCAATTAATCCAATGCACTGATAGAGATTCGTTGTTGATTTTGTCGTTGGCTTCCTCGTTAACGTTTCTTTAATATTGTCATGAAAGAATTGAAAATCTTGGAGCTCCTTTTACGTAACTAACTAAAGAATTGAACTCAACAGGATTTAGAATATCTTCGCCAAAAATTTGCAGTACACCGAACACAAAACACTATTGTTTTCCATTATAGCTAAAACCAGGATTTAGGTAAATGTCACCACAGTGGTTCATCAAACTGCATCATTGCAACAATTAAAAATTTGTAAAAAATATTGGAGAACAATTTTTTCGAAGCTTTGGATAAAGACAAAAAACTAAACATGTGTTTGATTTAAAAACTTTGGCGGTATCAGAGCTCACAGAAATATCTAAGCAAAACAAGAGCTCCAAAGTAAACTGTAAAACAGAAGATAAAAGAATGCGTCTTACTGAAAAGTCGCGCCACCTCTCCGAAGCGAAAAACTAGTATTATTTCGTTTGATGGAAAATATGGTGCCAATTATTACATATGCAATAGAAATCGGGTTCGTTAACAAAACGAACAAATGAGGTTGAGAGATGAAATGAGGTTGAAATGAAAGCTATATCTTGAGCTCACAGTAGCGGAATGGAGAAATGAGCGACAGGAAAGGCTGGATGAAATCAACCTGCTAACACTTAATTTAGATAGGGCTACCTAATTAATTGCACCCAAATAAAGTTGGTAGCAATTATATTAGTCCTGTTGGCTGGCCGTACGAGTTTTTGCTTGACCGATTTTTTGTCTGACCAATTTGCTTAATATTGGGGGCTTTATGTATCTTTTTGTTTCTGATAAAAATTGAAATTTTGATTAAAATTTTGTTTTCTACAGACCAGGCACATTGTATGATCGCTGGTTAAGTTTAATATTTAACGATGAAATATGAAGCTTGAAAAGTGAAAATCAAGTAGCGTGATTATGGGCGCAAGACAAGAAAATGTTCTACTGCAAGAGAAAAAAAATCATGGATCGCTTCATAAGTAACCAACTTAAGAGTTGAACTTAGCAGAAATCAGAACGTCTTCACCGAACTTAGCAGCCAACCGCACAAAATTTACGGGTGGTTTCTATGTCATCTTAGTGTTCATATAAAGTATAGTCCTACAATTCAGGTAAACATACCGTAAGAGGTCGTAAATTAAGTAAAAGACCCTCCCTATATAGGGTAGTCAGTCATCTCGAGGGTGGCACGTCAACTGCTATAAATTTGCATAAACATAAATATTGACAGCAGTCAAAACAGCGTAAATCAATAAAGACTTCTGTAGGAATAAGTGAGGTTAGGTGGCACAGGATGGAGAAGAGATGTGGAAAAACTAAATATGTATTTGATTAAAAAGCTTTGGCAATATCAAAGCTCACAGAAATATCTAAACAAAAACAAAGCACCTAAATTAAACTGTAAAACGGAAGGTTAAAGAGTGTGTCTTATTAAAAAATCGCGCCACCTCTCTGAAACGAAAAACTAATATTATATCCTTTGACGGAAAATATGATGCCAATTAGTACATATGCAACTCTAATTGGGTTCGCTAACAAAGGTAACAAAAGAGGTTTAGATATTTCAAATGAAAGCTATTTCTTCAGTTCACAGATAGGAATGGAAAAATGAGCGACAAGAAAAGACTGGATAAAATCAATCTGCTAACACTCTTAATTTATATCGAGCTACATAATTCATTAATCTCAAATAAAATTGAAAACAATTCTATTAGTTCTGTTGATCTTTTTCTTCGATTATTTGCTTGACCAATTTTTGTCTGACCCATTTGAGTTTTTGTCCTCCAAAACGAGATAAACAGGGCTTTAAGCAGCTGAATTGCACTCTTAGAGCTTTAGGCTTTATTAGTCTCTATGTATTGAGGAGACGATTTTGTGGTTTTAAGGGAGGTTCATAATCTAAAGTTTGTCCCCAGGCAGTCTATCAATCCACTCAACACGCCCAACCCAAGTTTTCTCCCCTTCACATGGCCCTTTGGACGCCAACCGTTGTTAGCGCAATTCGCCAAATGTTATCTATGTTCAAGTTAGTTTGTTGGATTTGGAATTTGTTGCAGGCAATTTGATTGGCAGGCGTAGTTTCTAGGGAAATTAACTAACCCAAAGCACTGCAGGAGATTCGTTGTTGATTTTTTCGTTGGCTTCTTCGTTAACGTGTCTTTAGTACTGTCATGAGAAAATTGAAAATCACGGAGCTCCTTTTACTTAACTAACTAAAGAGTTAAACTTAACAGGATTTAGAATATCTTCGCCTAAAATTTGCAGTACACCGCACACAAATTACTATTGTTTTCCATTATAGCTAAAACCTGTATTTAGGTAAATGTCACCACAGTGGTCAATCAAAATGGTACATCATTTTTCTTTGCAACAATTAAAAACTTGTAAAAATTTCGGGGAACAATTTTTCGATTCTTTGGATAAAGACAAAAATTTCCTGGTCATAACTGAGGGTAATACCGACTTCTTTGCTTTTCACAAATTAACGATTTTTTTTGGAACTATTTGATATCAGGATTTCATTCATGAAATAGATCCTTTTTTAAATTTTTTCTTTATCAACAGGTGTTCATTGTCAATTATAACGAACTTGGCGAATAGCGGTTTTGGAGTTTATCTTTAACTGTTAAACAATGATATGTACTATCATCATAAACAGTGATTACGACACAGTCCTTCCCAATTTAACCACCTTTGTAAAGACATCTTCTGTTTACTCCTCTACGCCAAATTAACTCACAATTGCTCTGCGGCCTAGTGTTCAAAACTGTCGGCCTATATCATTGAAAACAGTTCCTCTAAATCAGAACAAGGCTTCCTTACACTATCCTAAACAACAGAATCCTCAGAGGCAAGGGCTTGTCATTGAGTTTTTGGAGATGAACCTCGGTACACAGATGATTATAACGCAACTATAAACTACAGGCCCATTACACTCCAAGGCAAGATTGCTATCATTCCCTTTCTTATCTGAATTTTGGGTGAATGCAGAATGTTTTCCCGTTTAACCAATCCAGTCCTGATCTTAAAATTGAGAGATAATGTGACGCACCTATTTAATTAATAACGATTAAAAGTTTTTTTTACCAATCATAATTGTAGAAAAACTAAACATGTGTTGGATTAAAAAACTTTGGCGGTTTCTGAGCTCACAGAAATATCTAAACAAAGCAAGAGCTGCAAAGTAAACTGTAAAACAGAAGATAAAAGAATGCGTCTTACTGAAAAATCGCGCCACCTCTCCGAAGCGAAAAACTAGTATTATTTCGTTTGATGGAAAATATGGTGCCAATTATTACATATGCAATAGAAATCGGGTTCGTTAACAAAACGAACAAATGAGGTTGAGAGATGAAATGAGGTTGAAATGAAAGCTATATCTTGAGCTCACAGTAGCGGAATGGAGAAATGAGCGACAGGAAAGGCTGGATGAAATCAACCTGCTAACACTTAATTTAGATAGGGCTACCTAATTAATTGCACCCAAATAAAGTTGGTAGCAATTATATTAGTCCTGTTGGCTGGCTGTACGAGTTTTTGCTTGACCGATTTTTTGTCTGACCAATTTGCTTAATATTGGGGGCTTTGAGTATCTTTTTGTTTCTGATAAAAATTGAAATTTTGATTAAAATTTTGTTTTCTACAGACCAGGCACATTGTATGATAGCTGGTTAAGTTTAATATTTAACGATGAAATATGAAGCTTGAAAAGTGAAAATCAAGTAGCGTGATTATGGCCGCAAGAGAAGAAAATGTTCTACTGCAAGAGAAAAAAATCATGGATCGCTTCATAAGTAACCAACTTAAGAGTTGAACTTAGCAGAAATCAGAACGTCTTCACCAAACTTAGCAGCCAACCGCACAAAGTTTACGGGTGGTTTCCATGTCATCTTAGTGGTCATATAAAGTATAGTCCAACAATTGAGGTAAACATACCGTAAGAGGTCGTAAATTAAGTAAAAGACCTCTTACGTATAAAGACAGTCATCTCGAGGTTGGCACGTCAACTGCTATATATATGCATAAATTTTGACAGTAGTCAAAACAGCGTAAATAAACAAAGACTTCTGAAGGAATAAGAGAGGTTAGGTGGTACAGGATGGTTTTAAATCGAGATGTCAAGAATTGAGAAGGTCATATAAGAAAATGACCGCCACGTCTTCTACTATGGCTGCAATGGAAGCCTGATCGAGCGCCTGGAAGCATTGATTGAAGCCTGGAAGCATTGATCGAGAGCCACGGAGACAACGTAAGGCGGGTTGCAATGGGAAACAACAAAAGAAATTTCAGCTATTCTAGAGAAACTACCAGTGAGTAATTAAAACTGGGTGATGCCTCATAGTTATTGATTAACAATGTTTTCGCGCCTCAGAATTCTTGATAGCTTGTACACACATCGTAACAAACTGATGCTTTTACATGAGTGTGGATCAGTTTCGCTTCGTGCCTTCATAGTGCAGTTGGGTGAAGTTCAGTTTCCAACTTCTAAGGAGACAAATTCAAGGCAAATGGGTAGTCGTTAAAGGCTTTATAAGCTCATTGTTCGTTTTTTTTTAGCATTTTTCTTATCAAACTTTTCAGAATTTATTTGGCTGTTTATAGCTATTGATTAACAATAGTTATTGATTAACAATGTTTTCGGGCCTCAGAATTCTTGATAGCTTGTACACAAATCGTAACAAACTGATGCTTTTACATGAGTGTGGATCAGTTTCGCTTCGTGCCTTCATAGTGCAGTTGGGTGAAGTTCAGTTTCCAAGTTCTAAGGAGACAAGTTCAAGGCAAATGGGTAGTCGTTAAAGGCTTTATAAGCTCATTGTTCGTTTTTTTTAGCATTTTTCACATCAGACTTTTCAGAATTTATTTGGCTGTTTATAGCATGAGTGCAAGTTCAGAGCCCCAATCTCTGCTGCCACTGGAATTGATTGACAAATGCATTCGTTCCAAATTATGGATCATTATGAAAAATGATAAAGAGCTAGTAGGCACTCTGCTCGGTTTCGACGAATTTGTCAACATGGTTTTGGAAGATGTAACTGAGTTCGAAAACACATCCGAGGGACGCAGATTTACAAAGCTGGACAAAATTTTACTTAATGGCAACAACATTGCAATGCTTGTGCCTGGAGGTGAAGGACCAGGCTATTACTGACGTTTAAAACAATTAATTGATGGACTCCTAATTTGTGTTGATGGACTCCTAATTTTGTGTTTAACTTTAGTTTTAAATTCAAAATTACCAGTTATGTGAGATGCCAGAACTGCACTTACGAATTTCATCCTAATCGAGTTGTTTTCCAGAAATTTATGAAGTTTCTACAGCAGATGAGATGCTCGTCGTTAGTGAGCATAAGAAATTCTTCCAAGTCGATTCTCGCAATTGAAACGAGTTTCGACAACACGGCTGCTGCTGTAATTGCTGATGGAAAAATCTTGTCAAATGAGATTTTTGATCAAGTCAAATATCACAACATGACAGGCGGAACGGATCCTCGATTTGCAAAGAGTCTGCACATGCGCCATCTCCCGAAAAGTTGAGCGAAAACTTTAAAATATATTTGAGCTCTCGCCATGAGTAGATTAGCACGACCTTTAAGCATAGTATTGGGGGCTTTGGGTATCTTTTCGTTTATGATAAAAATTAAAATTTTGAAGACTGTTTTCTACAAACCAGGCACATTGTATGATAGTTGGTTAAGTTTAATATTAACGATGAAATATTAAGCCTAAAAGTGAAAATCAAGTGGCGTGATTATGGCCGCAAGAGAAGAAAATTTTCTACATTTTTGATTGTTACAGCTGTGAATAAATGCCTGGAGCACGTTAACGCAAATTTCATTGGAGCTGTAGCAGTAACCACGATGCCTGGCAGAGAAATTTGCCTGCAAGTTGGCTTGAATTATGCGAAAGAACTTTGCCATGCATTTAACCTGCCGCTAATTCCAGTTCATCACATGAGGGCGCACGCCGTTGTTGCCAGAATGTGCAGCGATTCAATTCGATATCCATTTTTGACTTTGTTGATATCTGGGGGTCATTGTTTGCTGGCAGTAGCCAAAAGTGTTGATGAATTCTACCTCCTGGGCGAAAGTATAGACATTGCACCCGGACATTTCCTTGATTGTGTAGCTAATGAACTTGGACTTGCTCAAATGGGTGAATTTAAGGTACGTGTACGAATAAATTGTTTCCAGTCCCCATGAACTTACCATTATTTCAAAATCTCAGGAGTCGCCAAGTATATTGACTACTTCCATCAAAACTGTTCCAACCATTTACGATATAAAGAGATTTGAGGGATCCTTGAGGCAAATGAAACGTTATATCTGTTTTGCCTTGAGCCAAGACATCGTTCATTTTCATATAAGGCCTTTATTTTGTCCTGATCCGTTCTCCATTTTACTGTTCCTTCGGCGCATCTCAAGTGCTCTCTATTAACTTTCTTGTGTAAAGCTAATAGTCTGTTCTGTTGAACCAGTGCAAAATTTAGTTTTGTTGCAAAAATTTTGACGTCATTTGTTTTCAAAAGCCTGACTTAATTTTTCGTTTTCCTCACTTCATGTCCCCTTATTTACGTTTTCGTTTCTTACCTTAATTGATTTAATGGTGTACTTTCTTTGTGCGCGTACATTGAGCACACTCTCAATATATACTTTTCCATAATTTCTGCGGTTTTAAAACTTGAGTTTCAAGATAGGCAGTGGGCGTTTTCTAGATGCGTTTTTTCTAATTATTATTAGCCGCGTCAGCAATTCCAAGCGGCTATTATAGCGCTCTTATTTTTTTTACAATTCAAAGAATTTGAATTGTATTGGGGCGCTGTCTTTTTTACAATTCAAAGAATTTGAATTGTATGGGGGCGCTGTTTTTTTAAAGATATTCACACATTTTCATTTTTTTTCAATGAATTTGATCTTTCAAAACGGGATACAGGTAAAGCCCAGCGGGCATTAATTTTCATTAGAGGCTCAAAGTGGGCTTTAGTAGTCCTTCAAATGCAGCTGCTGGGATGAGAGTGGTGCAGCTGCTGGGATGGCCTTAATTTAAGGTTAAAAGGTCATTTTTAGGAGTTTTTGGGCTCAAAATGGTGCAATTTTTCATGTTTTTGCGGTTTTTTAGTTTGTTGTTTGATTACTTTTAGGTTGAAGTTTTTTAAAAGTTGAAGAAGGCCTTTTGCAAGATAAAGTTACTTGTTGTGACCACTTTATGAGCTATATGTCTTGGCACTCCAAACAAACTCGCAAAATGATACTAATTTCTGCAATTTTTTTCGAGTTTTTTTTGAAAATTTGTGTTATTTTTTTCAGTTTTTTTCCACCTTCAGCGGCCAGGGATTCTCCTTTAAGGTTTGATAATAGGGAACTGCATAGTATCTAGTGAAATTGGATTGGTTTTCAACTTTTTAATGTCACGGATTTTATTTTTTGATAAAATCTGACATTTTTTAAGGTTTCCTAAAGTTTTTGTCAGTTTTTGATATTTGTCCACTCTCAAGTGCCGGAAGACCTATTCCACGGCCTGATGAAAAGTTACGACATGGTTGTTAGTTTCAATGGATTTGTTTTAAACAATTTAACCTTTCGAATTTTATGAAATTTTTTGATAAAATTTGCATTTTTCAAGTTTTTTCAAAACAGTTGTCTTTGTTGTCAGTTTTTCTTGCCTCAGTACTCAGTAGCCAGTTAACCTCATCCAAGATTTGGTTTTATTTAATTTTATTTAATAGCTGCTAGGGTAAAGTTGACTGGTTTTCGACATTTTAAGAGAACGAAGTTTGAGTTTTGAATTTTTTTCTAAAAATTATCGCCTATCGGTCACTTAGCCAATGATTTTTATGGCTTGGAATTAGGTTACTGGATAGCCTCTAGAGGCACAGAAATGATTCTGAATGTTTTAATATAACAATTTTCAGAAACTTTCGAATAACAATTTTCAGAAACTTTCGGATAGTTTTGCTTTCTGTAAAACATACTTGTAAATAGCCGCCTCAGTTGCTTAGTGGGCTATTATAGCGCTCCTAATTTTTTTTACAATTCAAATAATTTGAAGTGTATTGGGGCGCTCTCTCTTTTTTAAAGATCTGTTCACACATTTTCTTGGTTTTTGAAATCTAATTGGAGTAGTGATTTTGGTCACGCCCAAACAGGAAATAGATAGAAAAAGCGAGTGGTTTTGGGGCGTGAAGTTTTTCGCTCTAATTTTAAAGTAGAGTGAGAAAACGGTGTCTGAGCAAATATTCGCTTTCTCGCTTGTGGTTTTTTGTTCACATGCGGCAATTTCACTTAATTTTTACTGTTTTTTTTATTTTTGGATCGGATTTTTTTCTAAACGATTTTTCCAATCCGTTCATAGTTCATTCTATGCCTAGTTTTCTTGATTAAACCATATTTAGTTTTTTCGCTAGTGTTTTTTTGTTCACATGCTGCATTTTAACTTTGATTTTGTTTTTTAAACTTTTGATCTGATATTTTTAGAAATGGTTTTCAAGTTGACTCATAGTCCCTACTAGGTCTATTCTTTTGTTTAGTCATTGAAAATTTATGAATTGTACGTCAGGACTTGTTCTGCTATGTTTTTCTTCATCGAATAAAAATTTTTCACATTACCTCATTTTGCCTCCTTTTCGACATTTTGAGTGAAATCGTTTTGACTTCTCTAGGCTAGTTTCACTCTTCTCTCATTCTGCTAAAAGTGTTTCGAGACAGCAGTTGCTCAGCAAAGCACAGAGTCAGTATCAAAAAACGAAATCAGAAATAGAGACGGGATAAACCCATAAAGCCCAATTTTAGATGCCCGTTACTCAAACTTTGCTTTTAGTTAACATCTCTAATGCTTATTGGTATTGATAATAGCCCCTGTGTGGTCTCACTACGAAACAGGAGTACGTTCAGCTCCAAAATGACAACAAAATAGTTCGCACTTAAAAATTGTCTATGTACAAAAAGTTTTTTATCATTAGTTTTTCTTCTTTCAATCCCAATCCTGGTTTTGGGAATCAACGGCTGCTATTTTCCGTCAATCTGCGGGGTATGTTTGTACTTTTGGCAGCAGTTTAAGATAGGAACATTTCTTTTACGTCAGGCTATCTTTGTCCTTTTGATGTAAGCGAACTGAACAAAAGCAAAGAAAACGTAGTTGGACCAGCACTATTTTGAGAGAGCGAGCGACATGTAGATGTGCTAATATCCTCCGAGGGATGAAATTCTGTCACACGTTGCATTTGCAAGAATTTTTTTTTCACTAGTTTCTTCTTTCAATCCCAATCTTTGTTATGGGAATCAACGGCGGCTATTTTCCGGCAATCTGCTGGGTGTGTTTTAGTATAACATCTTTTTGCCGCTTTTTTAGTTTTGAGTGTGGCTTCGACTACGTGCAATATTTTTGTTCCCTGTTATTAACTTGAATAGTTTTCTGTGCTTTCTATTTGACACCATTCAGTTTCGAAAATTTAATTAAGCTTGTTACTTGATCTCATTTTATAACCCCATTGTCAATTTGTTAATTATTTCAAAGGCAAGTAGTCTGTGCTCTTTTCAGAAACTAAGTCTTATTAGTAAGAATTAGACATCACTACAGATCTAAAATGTTTGTTGATTGTGCAGGTCCTTTTTGATTTTTTGAAAAAACGAAAGACTCATCTTGTAATTGAAGTAACCAGGTAGTTAGGTATGAAGTTTTGTAGATAAAATATTGACTCCAGTCGTCAAAAATTGTCAAAAATATCATTTTGTTTTACCTATTTTAGCGCTTTTTTCAGTATTTGGCGTTATTATCGTTGTGACTTGTACATGCTACTTTTTCTTCATATTGTTTAGTTTTTAGTTGTCGAGACAAAGCCTGCAAAACCTTATCTAGTGTTTTTTGTGCAACTCAGAGTACCAATTGCAGTTCTTTGAAATTGGAGTTTTTGAAAATGACACTAAAATTGTAAATGTTCTGAAAGCCTGTAAGTTTAAACTTATAAACCAAGACAGCATGAGCAAATAAATTAAAATCAGAAGCATTAACGACCGACAGAAAAAAGTTTTCTTTTCAAACAAAAGATACGCCGTTTTGTTGAAATTTCCAAAAGATATCTAAGCGCAAATAAAGAATCGATTTGTCATGGAAGGGTACTCAGGTATTATTGGTTCCTCAGGAAACGCAAATATTTTTTCACTGTTTTTCGAACTTGGGGTTTAAAAATGTTGGCCGTTTAGAGGTAGCTTGCCTATCTGCCACAATTTTTGTCTCTGAATGCAATTTTTGTTTCTAAAGAAACATGCCAGCCTTGATAAAACTACGCTGGGGTGAATGGGTTTGTACCCAAAAGGAACGGTTCGAATTCCTCTTTATTATAGCCTTGATGCGATAGTGAGGCCTTTGTTGATATCATCATAGCTTTTTTCAATTAACGGAATTTGCATTGTATTGTTGCGCTGTCCTAAGATCTGTTCACACTTCTTCATACTTATTCTTTTATCAGTGAGAAGTCAAATTGGAGTTGTGATTATAGTCTCAGCTGCGTAGTAAAGAAAGTGAAAATCGAGTAGTTGTAAGGTGTGATTTTTTCAAAAATGCTCTTAAAGGTGAGTAATTGTTGTTTGAATCAAAATTTCGTTTTTGAGAACCACCTCTTTCACGCACGTGATTGCGAATTCTGTTTTCATCGATTATTTTCTCATGAAGATTCTAACAGCTAACACTTGTGTTATAAATGTGCATTGCATAGATGTTTTTTTTGAAGACCTCAATTGGCAGGTAAAAGTTTTTTTAATAGCCGCGAAGCGATAGCGGCTATTATTGGGGACATCGTGGTTTTTTACAATTCAAAGAATTTGAATTGTATTGGGGCGCTGCCTTTTTTTTAAGATCTGTTCACACATTTTCATGATTTTTGAAGTCAAATTGGAGTAGTGATTTTGGTCACGCCGAAACAGGAAATGGAGCGAAAACGATTTGTTTTGCGGCGTGTATTTTTTTCGCTCTAATTTTAAAGTAGAGTGAGAAAACGGTGTTTGAACAAAAATTCGGTTTCTCGGTAGTTGTTTTTTGTTCACATGCGGCAATTTCACTCTGATTTTTACTGTTTTTTCGATTTTTTGGATCAGATTTTTTTCTGAAATCCATTCACAGCTCATTCTAGGCCTAGTATTTTGTTTGAATTAAATTTTCATTTCTTGCTAGTGGTTTTTTTGTTCGCATGCGGCATTTTGACATTGATTTTCTGTTTTTTATTTTTTTGATATGATTTTTTTTAAAATGGTTTTCTCAATTCACTCATAGTCCATTCTAGGTCTAGTTTAACTGTTTAGTCAATGAAAATTCTTTGAATTGTACGTCAGGACTTGTCCTGCTCTTTTTTTGAAGCCCTCAATTGGCAGGTAAAAGTTTTTTTAATAGCCGCAAAGCGATAGCGGCTATTATTGGGGACATCGAGGTTTTTTTTCATTCGTCGTCTCCATCGATGATTCTTACGACCTGACTTCTTGGAATTGACTTCTTGGAATTGACTTCAGTGACTTCTATTGCTTTGCAGTTAAAATTTATGTACGCGACGTCGTTTCTGCTTTTAGGTCAATTGCGTGACTTACCTCACTCAAAAAAATGACTTCTGAACTCACTTATGGAACTTTAATTTTTTATGAAGATTTACTAGTTAATAGTTTGCATCTAAGTAGTGCCAATCTTGTATGCCCTAATTCGGCATATGCCCTAATTTTGTAGTATACAATTAGTCTTGAGTTTTTGATTTCGAATATCAATTTTGAAATAGCTATTTAAGGGCTTTTTCCTTATAGAACGTATGTGTCAAAATATTGACAGTCCGAAGCTAACCCAAAAAGTCTTGTGGTCTATTAAAGGACTGGTGGTCGATCTGTCTATCTTATTTCTTTAGGTGTTTCAATTCATGGAAGGCCACGAGCGTCTATCGCGGCTATTTTCCGGCAATCTGCCGGCTATGTTTTTTACTTGAACACCATTCGATTTCAAAGAGTATTGACCATTTTTTGAGTTTTCAACTTATGCGGCAATCTTTTTGGTGGTAATGGAGCGAAAAAGCGATTTGTTTTGCGGCGTGAATTTTTTTCGCTCTAATTTTAAAGTAGAGTAAGAAAACGGCGTTTGAACAAAAATTCGGTTTCTCGGTAGTTGTTTTTTGTTCACATGCGGCAATTTCACTCTGATTTTTACTTTTTTTCGATTTTTTGGATCAGATTTTTTTCTAAAATCCATTCACAGCTCATTCTAGGCCTAGTATTTTGTTTGAATTAAATTTTCATTTCTTGCTAGTGGTTTTTTTGTTCGCATGCGGCATTTTGACATTGATTTTCTGTTTTTTTTTATTTTTTTGATATGATTTTTTTTAAATGGTTTTCTCAATTCACTCATAGTCCATTCTAGGTCTAGTTTAACTGTTTAGTCAATGAAAATTCTTTGAATTGTACGTCAGGACTTGTCCTGCTATTTTTTTTGAAGCCCTCAATTGGCAGGTAAAAGTTTTTTTAATAGCCGCAAAGCGATAGCGGCTATTATTGGGGACATCGTGGTTTTTTTTAATTCGTCGTCTCCATCGATGATTCTTACGACCTGACTTCTTGGAATTGACTTCAGTGACTTCTATTGCTTTGCAGTTAAAATTTATGTACGCGACGTCGTTTCTGCTTTTAGGTCAATTGCGTGACTTACCTCACTCAAAAAAATGACTTCTGAACTCACTTATGGAACTTTAATTTTTTATGAAGATTTACTAGTTAATAGTTTGCATCTAAGTAGTGCCAATCTTGTATGCCCTAATTCGGCATATGCCCTAATTTTGTAGTATACAATTAGTCTTGAGTTTTCGATTTCGAATATCAATTTTGAAATAGCTATTTAAGGGCTTTTTCCTTATAGAACGTATGTGTCAAAATATTGACAGTCCGAAGCTAACCCAAAAAGTCTTGTGGTCTATTAAAGGACTGGTGGTCGATCTGTCTATCTTATTTCTTTAGGTGTTTCAATTCATGGAAGGCCACGAGCGTCTATCGCGGCTATTTTCCGGCAATCTGCCGTCTATGTTTTTTACTTGAACACCATTCGATTTCAAAGAATATTGACCATTTTTTGAGTTTTCAACTTATGCGGCAATCTTTTTGGTGGTCTTTTCTCTTAGTTTCATTAATACGTGGTCATCTTGCCATTCAAATGATGCATTTTGTATCGTATTTGTTGCGTCGTAGGGATAGTTATATGTTTCATTTGTTTTCTTTTTATTGTTTGTCTTTTTTTACTTGAAATAGTTTGCTGTGATAAAATGATTTTTTTCTTTGTTTTGACGTTTGATGTTCTGTTATTGATTTTTTCGTTGTATTATTAATAGAATATCTCGTCGGATTAAGTTTAGGCTTTGTAATTAAGCTTTGCAAATCGATGACTGGGGCTGTTATTTTTGTTAGTTTTGTTACGAAATTATGACATCACAATTTCCTCAAATCTGCTTGTTCTTTAGTTCATGCAATTTGAACTTTGCGCGCTTGATCTCAATTTTCACTCTCAGTAGAGGGAGTTATTTTGTTCATTCGCGTGATTAAATTGTTGGTTACACGTGACTTACCTCACTCTCAAAATGTCTCCCTCACTCTGAAATTGACTTCTCTTTACTTAAATTAAAAGAGGTAAAGTCAATTGAGTGTATGTCACTCAATTAAAGTTATTGAATTAAAGTTCAATAAGTTTATTTGAGAGCAGCAAATAGACGCATCAATAAGTTGAACAAATTACTATTCAAAGTATAACATCGCAGCGTTTATTTAAAAAAGAAGTCATTTTTGGCCGGTTTCTTTTACTATCTTTTTGAGACGGTTGATCTATGAAGCTGTTGTTGCTTTTTTCTGGTTATCTGCCAGCTAGGTTCTTTAAGGTTGGTTCATTATTTCTATATAAGTTTAATAGTTATATGTGGTCATATTTACTGACTGTGACAATGATCTTCCAGATTAAGAGAAAAACGAAGTGTTTTTTCTGGAAATGTTTTTTCTGTAATCATTTTACTGTATGTAAGGATCTATAATCACTATCAAAGGCTAAGTATGCGATTAATAGAAACTGTTTAGGAGACCTAAATTCATGATTTGAAGGGCAGTTCTTAAGAGTTTGACCCCCTCACTTCACCATTCCATCCACTTCAGTTATGAACAGAATCTGGCTAACGAAATCATGTGTCGAAAACGAAAGTGATTCATAAAAACCGCAACCCAATGAAATACAATTTTAGATCTTAATGATTTCGTCGCTAAAATTACTCGCCAAAACATGATTTCCTAATAAGCTCAGTATAGAGCTAGAAAATCACGGAATTTTATGGCCCAAATTATTCAATTCTTATGCAACCGATTTCAAACACAGGCTTAATATTTTCCTGCAGGGCTGTACTTTCTAAGTTTCTTTCCTACGTTTGAAATTGATTAGCAACAGTTATCCTGCGTTAAATCTTCAAATTTGACATTTAAAGTATTCGAAAAGAAAGGTTAACAAGGCGGCTCGGTAATGTGCGTACGCACATAAGGTTCCGACCCCACTCATCCACATTCTTGAGTTAATTGGCTACCAAATGATGAAAAGTTAGAATACCTTCAACAACATACATATCATTAATTAAACAACCAATGGAGTACAATAATGCCACCCTAGAGGGCCGATGAACGTGGTTGTTAATAGGACAACTAGGAGAATAATAAATATCAAACAACAACCATTACTTACGACCAAAAATCGGTGGCTATAATAAATAAAATCATAACAAAATCAAACTCGCATCAGATCAAACCTAAACAAAACAATTTGACCTATACTTCATAAGAAAAGATAGAACACCTGCCCTCAACGCGACTGTTTAACTGGTCGATCAAAAAGTGCAATGAGGTGCGATGTTCATAAATACGTTTCCATTTTTGAAAACAATTATTTTACCATTATTGAGCTTATTAGATGTCAAATGAAATTACTAAAATGTTCGTTTATATCTCCATAAGAAGCAATTAAGACATATCATTATCCGATGTTTAATTGCGCGAAATTACAAAGACAATGGAACCTACGATCAATGTTATAAATTGGAAAGAAAACAAAAATCCTATAAAATATACAAATATAAAAAAATCTCAATTATTTTATGAAATCTCGTAGTAACAGTAGTAATAAAGACAAGAAACAAGCGTTTGAAGCTAAAACTTTCATAGATATCAAAATACTGTTCACTGGAAACGTGTTGTTACCTGTGTTTACAGAGACTGAGCTACAAATCAACCGAAAAACGTTTTAAAAAAATGATGAAGCTCAAAAACCCAAATATATTTTTGAAAACAAATATTTTAAAAACTTATAACAGACTTAAAATTTCAACAGACAGCCTTGAATTAGATTTTGATACTCCGGATGCCAAATTGGCCTGTAAATAATGAGACTAAGTCACGACCCTACAAAATAACAGATATATAAAGAAACCAAAACTTCAAACAATTTTACGAGATCACACTATTTGAGGCACTATAATTATAAGATCATACCTGCAAGACCCGTAAGTCGTCACTTTTGTTTCATTTTAACATCAATGAGCTTTCCTTACAAAAGGACTACGAGAAGATGAGAACAATAAGAAAGCCAAAAATTTTACAGTTTAGAAACCTCGAAAACTTTTTGTGTAATCAATGGCCGAAGCCATATGTCACAACATACAACCGAGCGCAAAAAAATGTATGAATCAACAAAATTAATTTTTGCGGTTTTTAATCAGTGAGATTGAGATACATGGTTACGAAAATGAAAGCAAGAAGTTTACAGTTCAAAAAAATATTTTTAAATAATTTTTAATGACATTAAAAACAGCTATAAAATGAAATCTTTAAATAGGTTGAGTTTTTTGTCCTGGGGAAACAATTGAGACCTATCGTCATCAGCTTCATGGCGTACAACAACAAAAAAGACAAACATAGGCAAAAACAAAAAAAATCCATTGAAATTTTGCGATAAAACTGTGTCTCAGCCCAAAAAGCATAAACTATATAACTAAAACAATTACCATATCTATATACGCTTTGTTACCAACGATTTGAGTATTCTATAATTTTCCTCAGTTGGACTTGCCAATCTTAAGAAAATTTGACAAGGCAACAAAATGAACTCAAAAAATATGCATTTATTCTCAAAAATGAAAAAAAATGAAAATGCGTTGTATAAAAAAAAGAGACCAATAATTGAACATAAAACCATTACGAACAATAAGTTATGACCAACACGAAATCAGTTTCTGCTGTTTTTTTACTGAGTCTGCAACCGAAGATAAGAGAATTAAGATAAAAAATAGTGGCAAAGTTCAAAAATTAACCGATATTTTCTTAAAACAGTTATATTCAAAGTTAAAACAGACATTAGATAACACTTGAATGATTTGTCTGGATTCATTTATAACTCCTAAAAATAACTGGATCTTTGAATGGAGACAATAAGCTCTTGGACTACAAAAATAAAATAAATGAAAGCAAAATTCAAGAAAAAAAAATTAAAAATTTTTTTACGAAAACAATTGGTCAGAACCACTAAAACCATGAGCTTATTCTGAAACCGTAATACAATCTCGTTGCTCCTAGTTTTTTTATAATAGTATCTGTCATTCATTAAACCCAGATCTAAATTCCTTGTAAGTAAAAAAAAGTTTACATAAATCCTCTTCATAGCGGAAATATTTTGAAAAAAAGTCGCGCCCCATTGAAATCTAGAAAAACTTTTCTTGTTAGGATCTATGACGAGATAAAGATCAGCCCAGATGTTACTGCGCAATCTAACATAATACTCATTTGTTCAAATGGTTGCGAAACAGATCATTTTTTCAACAACATTTTTGAGATTGTCAATAATAAAATTGCATTTTGTGTAATTATCGAGTTTTAATACTGGCGAAATAATAATTCCAGAAGACTCTCAAAGTCAGCGGTTATAGAACTAGCTTGTTTGTTAACTTAAAAAGAATACGGCAGCAGTTTTAAGGTATCTAATACCAGCAAATCGTAATGTTTGGGCTAAAAAAGCAAATTTGTTCGCGAAAAAAGTCGAATTTTGACAAATTTTGCAAAAATTCTAGGCAAAAATTCGGATCGAAGAATTCAGTAACCCTTCTCTATCTTTAGGGATAAAATCAATAAGACTACAGTAAAAAAATTTGAAAAATTTTTTAGCAAAATTGACGAAAATTTGGTCAAAATTACTGAAAATTTGAATAAAAACATGTGAATTACGTCACATATTCACAAAACTTTAAACCTCGATAACTCCCTATAAAAAGCAAAAATTGAAAAAAATCTTTTTAGTTCCGTGTTCTACGCTGGACGGGCTTTTTAATGATACCACTCACAACTCTCTACGATGATGATATCGGAAGCTATCTTTCGTGCAGTAAAATTGATGACCCGTGGAAATTTTTCTTGGCGTGAATTTCGAATTCCATAAGGTAAAAGAAACCTTGTTTATAAGTTATCGGATAAATTAACATAGAATTGGTCGTTCATATCTATTTGTTAGATTTTCTTAGTCATTAAATGCACGTCTCGTACTCTTTACTAACCCTACATTTTGTAAGCTGAACAGGTTCCAGTTTTACATTGGTTAGAAAAGGTTGGGTTAAAATTAATGAAAAAATGCTAATGCTTGCTATTTTGAAAAGACATCAAATAGATCGAACAATTTCTGTTAGTAGTAGAATCAAAAAGCGATCTCATTTCTGCAAAACTTGTCATGTTGTGGTGGCTCTGCCTACTGGCAATTTGACGAGGTAATAGCTCGAAGTATCACGAACCATGTGCTTTCTGGTTTAGTCCAAAAGTGGAGGAGCTGCAATAGACCAATTGGCACTAATTGGAGATCCAGACAAGTTTTCAGTGAATTACAAGGGAATCAGAATTTCAAGTAAAGCTCCCCTCAATTTCTCCTTCAGTGGTGTACTGGCAGCTACAAAGACGGCAATCTGGGACTTCAAGTCAGCATGCTCCAGTCAGCAACGTTTTGAGGAGTGGTTGCCCCATATAGCGGCTGCTGCTATGAGGTTAATAATTATATATTAGACTTTGCCTTTTGCTTCGTTATGGCATATCGGGGAACCAATGGACTGAAGGAGGCTTGGTAAAGCCATTGATACAAGTGTCTAAAAGCAGTGGTCTAATTTGCAAAGTTTACAAATGGTTTTTGTTTCCTATTCATTAATGGATAGTTTTAATCGTCTTGTGTATAACTAAATATTTTTGCGTATCAACTGATAATATTTAATAATGATGGTTTAATAATAGTTTAATAGTTTAAAAATAGTTTAATTTAATAATAATAGTTCTACTCGTAGTGTTGAATAAGGTTGCTTTCTATGGGAAAGAAACGAGGAAATGTAACTGAGAAAAATGGAATGTAGAAGACAGCTAATGTTGCAAAAACTTTTAATGTCTTACTCTCTTTAGAGTTGCTTTTAAATTTTCTCTCTGTAACTGATTGTTTAGGATTGTGAGTCGACATCTGATGCACAAGTTGACACGATGTATGATTTTTCTACACGAAAATTCGCTCAATGTCAATAGAACTCTGGTTGTATCTGGTGGCTGTGCGTCCAGCAAAGTCTTGATATCGGATATTACCAAGTTATGTCACTTGAGGAGTTATAGTTTACACGTTCCACCTCCGAGTTTGTGCATTGACAATGCTGTGATGATTGGCTACACGGCACAGGAGAGGCTGAACCATGGTTTCGAACCTATACATTGTAAAAACTTCGATTCAATTTTAGTAGACGGGTTTGCGAAAATTGGACACGATGTTACCACGAAGATAAGAATAAGTAAACACATAACGAGTAACTACAATCGTCTCACGCGACCTGAGTTTTCAACAGCGAATGAGATAAATGATTTAAACACTGACCAATTTGTGACGAATGATTTTGGATGCTTGTTGTAAGCTATCCGAATTTACTTTTTGATTAGCAGTTTTCTTTGAAAGTCGAAGGTTGGAAAAGCAGTGTTCGTCTCGGCTCATTTTCGACATAAATTGTAGAAAGCAAGTTGGACTTATTCTGTAGAGAAGATAGCTGTGATTTGTTTATTGTTCTTGGTTTTGTCGTGCTACTTAACTGAATATCAAAAATTTCTGAATATCAAAAAATCATAAACTGATTCTTTGTTTTTCAGCAACTAATCCTTGAGACCAATCGTTTTAAAAAAGCAGTTAATTTTGGCCTTGCATGTGAAACTAATTGTTTTATATTCTTATTGCCTCACTATTGACAGAGCTCACAGTTTTTCTACACGAGATTAGATTATTTGGTTTCAATTTTAGGTATTTCTTTTTTTAATTGCTCTCGAACAAAGTTTGAAGCAATTCCTGTAAACGTGTTGATCCTTTTAGGTACAATTTTTGCTTGGCCATTTTTGCGCTTTTGTTCTAGAACATTGTGTGACTCCTCGAGAGTTTTTCACGCTTCACTTCATTTTGAAGGATTTCAATTGCTCTCATTCTGAATTGAAGTTTATTGCTAATATAAAAGTTGTTGTTTGCGGTTGAGTAACAGCGTAGTTGTGGCTAACTGGTTGAGATGGCTGACTGCTATCCGGAGGTCGTGGCGTTGAACCCCTATCGGGTACAAGGTTTTGCACCCAAAAATGCTACAATCCTAAATTACAATGCCTCCAGCCTGTTGTTCGAGAGCAATTCATCCGACGTTAGTTTGTCCCATCGGGTACAAGGTTTTACGTCCAATAATGCTACACTCCTGAATTCAGTTGCCACCTCCTTTTGTTCGAGAGCATTTCATTCGAAGTTAGTCGTTATGCTTTTACTTTAAAACCATTTTTTTTTTGCGGAAATTTAAGTACGTGTTATGTTGCCTGCATTTGCTATAATTTCTGTTACGTTATTGCTTTTATGTTCCATTTCTGCTTTCTCATAAGAAACAGTTCTTGGTCTGAAGGTTCGAATTTTAAATTTTTTTATTCAATGAATAATACGCCACTTATTTGCAGAGTTTGGAGCATTTCAAATACCCATGCCTTCTCCAATCATTGGTCCTTTTTCTTCGTCTCTCATTAATAGCCGCCGTCAGCCTCTGAAGGGCTATTATTTAGGCGCATTCTTTTCTTTAAATTCGCTTTATCTTTTGATCACGTTTGTCGTTTTACATAAGTCACAACTTTTACGTTTGACTCCTGACTTACTTCACTCACTGTTTCAACTGAATGGATTTTTCAATTCTGTTACGCTTTCAATAACGGAATGTGGTGAACACGGTCAAAGTCTAAAGATCAAAATCAAGAGACGGGATAAACCGATAAATCTCTGTCATTAAGTCATTGAGAATTAGGTTATCGAAGTTCGTTAGAGTGTTCGCTGGATGAAATTGGCATTAGGCTTATTAGCTTTCAGTTTGGAAGCTGAATTTAAATATAGTTTTAGAATCCAAGCCTCAAGGGCCAGAAAACCTATTCCTTGGTCTGATAAAAAATGTACAATGATAAACAGGTCTTGCAGATATAATAGTGGACCGATTTCAGAGACAAAAATTGGTTCTGAAAATTTTTTTGAAATAGGTATATTTAAAGGAATCAATTTTTGCCTTTGAGGTAAAAGCTTCAAGAGTTTTAGCAATGCGTATGTTTTTGTTTAGTTTGATTGTTTTTTTCTCAATATTTTGAGATGATTTTGTTCGTGTATTAGCTGGCATTGTTTGATTGAACTGCTGGTCAGGCGGAGTAATTCTAAGTTTTTCATTTTATTCTTTGAACTGTATTTCAGGACTTGTCCTGCTATGTGTTTTTAATTCGCTTTACATTTGATCACGTCTTTGGTTTCACATAAGTCACGATTTTCGCGTTTGACTTCTGACTTACTTCCCTCACTGTTTCAACTGAATGGATTCTAAAATCTTTCACGTTTAGAATTACGAATTATGGTGAATGCTGTCGAAGTCAAAAGATCGAAATCAAATGAGACTGGTTAAACCGATAGAGCCCGGTGATTAAGTCATTGAGTATTAGGTTATCGAAGTTTATTATAATGTTTGCTAGCTGACATTAGTATTAAGCTTATTAGCTTTCAGTTTAGAAGCTGAATAAGGCATAGTTTTAGAATCCAACTGAAATTGCACGCCAAATTAGAACACTTTGACACTGCAAAAAAAAGAAAAAAATTCGGTCAATTTTTTCTCTTTTTTTCTGTTTCTGTTTCAATCCCGATGTTTATCAGGCGCGTCAACGGCGGCTATTTTCCGGCAATCTGTCGGCTGTGTTTCAACAACTCGGCTATTCAACAACTCGGCTTCTCGGAGTTTGAGCTCGATAGCGATAACAACCGTGTGGTAATTTATATGAAAACATTAATGACGTGCTTGCATAACTACTGAATGGGTCTAAAAAGGTTGACTATTGTTTGACGAGAGGTCACGCTATTTTGGCGCTCGCAATAAATATTCTTGCAATTAATTCAGTCCTGCTTTACATTTGATCGCGTTTTTGGTTTTACGTAAGTCACGATTTTCGCGTATGACTTCTGACTTAATTCACTCACTGTTTCAACTGAATGGATTTTAAATTCTTTCACGTATAGAATTGTGAAATGTGGTGAATACTGTCAAAGTCAAAAGATCAAAATCAGAGGAGACTGGTTAAACCGATAAAGCCCGGTCATTAGGTCAATGGGTATAAGGTTATCAAAGTTTATTCTAATGTTTGCTAGCTGACATTGTTATTAAGCCTATTAGCTTTCAGTTTAGAAACTGAATTCGGCATAGTTTTAGAATGCAACTGAAATTGCACGCCAAATTAGAACACTTGACACTGAAAAAAAAAACAGAAAAAAATTCGATCAATTTCTTCTTTTTCTTTTCCTGTTTCAATCCCGATGTTTATCAAGCGCGTCAACGGCGGCTTTTTTCCGGCAATCTGCCGGCTATGTTTTGATCATATCTGCGAACCTAATTGGAGTTATTTTGAGATGCTCCTGTTTTTACAATCCTGGAATTGGATTGTATTGATGCTCTTTTTTGTAAGGTGTTTCACACAGTTTTCAATGACTTGGATCTTTCAATACGTGATAAACAGGTAAGGCGCAGCGGGCTTTAAGTTTCATTAGAGGCACTAAGTTAGCTTTAGTAGTCTTGCAAGTGCTTAGAGTGGTGCAGCTGATGGGAATGCGTTAATTCAAGGTTCATAGCTTATTTGAGTTTTTGAGCCCAAAATGGTGCAATTTTTCACGTTTGGTCGTTTTCTAGTTTTTTGTTTGATTAGTCTTGACTTGACGTTTGTCAAAGTTTATAAAAGTTTTTTGTCAAGATATAATAACTTGCTATGGCCATTTTACGAGCGATATGTTTGGGTATTGCAAACATAATCAATAAAAATGATAACTAAATTTAGCAGTTTTCATTTTTTTGAATTTTTTTCTCTTTTGAATTCGTCCAGCCTCAGCGGCCATAAAGCAAGCCTCCTTGAGGGTATGAAAATATGTTGCTGCTTAGTTTTTATTTGTAATGGAACTGTTTTTAATATTTGTATGTCTAATTATAGCAACTTTCTGAAAAAAAAACTTTTTATTTCTGAAGTTATTTTTCCGACTGAAAAGGCCAGAAAACCTCCTCTAGGGTCTGATAATAAGTTTTTCGCATAGTTTTCCGTTGCAATGTGGTTGTTTTCAACTTTTTATCATCACGATTTTTAGCAATTTTTTGTTAGAATTTTCAATTTTAAGTTTTTTGTCCCTTGTTTGCTTATTCTTGTCTCAGTGGTCAAGTAACCTCCTATAAGGTTTGCTAGTAAGTTACTGCATAGTTGCTACGGGCAATAGAATGGTGTTCAACTTCTTAATATCGCCAATTTTTGCAATGTTTGATAAAGTTTGAAATTTTTTCAATGTTTCTGAAAATTTGTCATGTTCTTAGTTAATCGATCTTTATGAGCTAATGCAACTTTTTAAGGCTGGAAATTGAGTTGACTGATAGCCTCTGGAGGCAATGAAATGGTTCCGAAGAACTTATTATCAAATATTTTAGCAAAATTCAATTAAAGTTTCCAATTGTTTTAAAACTTTGTGTAATTTTAGTCATTTGCTATGTTTTTCGGTCGCTAGGGGCCAATGAAGCTTTTTAAAGTCTGCCTGGACAGATTCCGGAGAAATAAGATGGTTCCGATTTTTTTAAATACTGAAATTAAGCCACTTTCTTTAAGTTTTTTAAAATCTTTTTCATATTTCTCGATTTTTGCTGTTTTTATTTGCGAATAAAGCTCTTCAAGGTTTGTGCTTGAACTTTTTGGCCTTCAGTGTAAATGCCTTAAGAGTTTTAGCAATGGTTTGTTTATTACTTTTTTCGTTTTACATTTGTTCACACAGCAAAGCTGGAAAAGTTAAAATTTCTGAAAGACTTCTTCCTCTCGCTAACGGCAATTCCGCTCTTGACGTCATTTTTTTTACTCACTCTAGCAAAAAATTTTAGGTCATTTGCGAGATTGGATTTTGATCATAAGTGATTTACCTCACTCACTCAATTAAATTAATTTTACACTTTGAAGTTTTATTTTCAGTTTGAATAGTTCAAGGTCAAAGGAACTCAGGTGTAATGAAAGTCCCTATTAAAAAGTCTTCTGGGAATGAATTTTAAAGCTCTATCAGTTTTTGGTGGATAGATTTTTGAGCGGCGGCGATAACTTTTTCAACTTGTATCTGCTTCTGTTTCTATCTCTATTATACGACACGCAAGTTTTTCGTTCGCAGCTATTCCGGCAATCTGCCGGCTATGTTTTTAATTGCTCTCTAATGAACTTTGTATGTGTTCTTCCTTTATCCGACAATTCTTTTATTCCTTCAATTATGTTTGTCCTGTGGTCTTATGCGATTTTCTGCTTGACCGATTTTTGGTCTGACCCGTTTGATTTTTCGTCCTCAAAAACAGGATAAACAGGTAACGCTCGGAGGGCATTAAGTTCTTTTAGGGCCTTACCAGTGTCTCAGAATGCGATTCACCAAAAATGTTTTAAGGAGACAATTTAAGGTGCAAAGGGCGGTTCTTAATCTCGAAAATTTGACCCTCCAGTCACCTCCCCCCATTCAATCACGCACCCACTCGCCCCCAACACACCCCCAGTCCTCGCTCATCTCCCTGGTGGATGCGACCCCCCTCTCTTCCAGCCCTCCCAACTCTATAGTCGCTTAACCCTCACCACCCATGGGTGGACCCCTCCCCCCTCACCTCAATGCAAGCGTTTCTAAGCCCCAGCTGAGTACTACACCGAAGCTAACCGCTCGCCGGTCGTTTGAGAGCAATTCGCCCGACGTTATTGGTTATGTTCTGCAGTTTTGGCGTTTATTGTCTGAATGCTTGTAGCGTAAACGATTTTTTTAGATTAACACTTTCAATGACTTAATCAACCTTTTTTTTTAAAATAAAAGCTTCAAAAATGTTTTCTGATTTTATACTTTTTTGTTTAGTTTCTTGTTTATATGGTATATGCTGACTTACACAGGTTTTTTCTTGGGGGGTGGCTCAGGTTTTTAGCTTGTTTATTTCTTCGATTGTAATTCAGTGTTTATCCTAAATATTAAATATGTTTGAATTTCGATCACGTTTTTTGCTTTACACAAGTCAGGATTTTCACGCTGGACTTCTGACTCAGCTCAAAGTTTGGTTCTACTGATTTGATTTTAATTTCTTTCACTCATTGTTTTACGTAATTTGGTAAACATGGTTGAGGTAAACATGGTTTTACGTAATTAGGTAAACATGGTTAAAGACCAAAATTGAAAGAAAACGCCGTTAAGTCCAGGCACTAAGACTTAACATTGAAATACTTTTGACAATTGAATCTTACAAATAAAATAGCGAAATTAGTGTATGCGGTCATTGGAAAATCCAATGAAAAATAGACATCGTGAAGTTATACTGCGTTAGGTTATCAAACTTTGTGGCATTAGTATTAAGCTAAAAAGTCTTGTTCGGAAGCTGTTTTGAGTATAGTGGGGTAGTCTAATTTAAGCTGCGCGCTAAATTAGAACACTTTTTGATAATTAAAAAGCCTGAATTTTTTTCCTTTTCCCTTTCAATCCCGATTTACCTCAAGGGGGTTACCGACGGCTGTTTTCCGTTAACTTACCGGCTCTGTTCAATATTGTCGGGTCTAAGCAGCTTTGAATTGATGATCAAGTGGTTATTAAAGCCTTCATTGTGTTCATTAGCCGCCTTCCTCTTCTCAACAGGTCATTATTGCGCTCCTATTATTTTTTACTTTGTCGGCAGAAGTTTGTTTCTCTCTACCTCATATCGCCGCTTTTTCGACATTTTGCGTAAAATCTTTTGACTTCTCTAGGCTAGTTTTGTTTTACGCTCATTCTGCTCATAGTGCTTTTAAAGAGCAGTTGCTGAGGAAGGCAATCTAAATTGAACGGTGTCATAAAAACGAAATCAAGAATAGAAACGGGATGAACAAGTAAAGACCAATTTTAGATGCCCGCTACTGGAAGTTTGTTCTTGTAAGTCTTAATTACCATCTCTAAAGCGTATTGGTATTGATAATAGCCCATTTATCCTCTCATTAAGTAACAGGAGAATGTCTAACAAGAAAATGAATTTAAAATAGTTCGCTCTTTAAAAACCTTTATGTCAATCAGTTTTTTTTTTCATTTTCTGTTCTCTCAATCGCAATCGGGGTTATGGAAATCAATTGCGGCTATTTTCCCGCAATCTGCTGAGTATTTTTACTTTTGTAAAAGATCATTTTGTGTTAAAACTTTTACGTGCTTCAATGAATTTTTAACTTTGTTGCAACTTTTCGGCAAGTTATTGTATAGTCGATGAACGTGGTGTAATACTACATAGGTGATGCTGTTGGAGTTAGTAGGTGAAAACTAATGAATTTTTCCTTTGACACAATGCGTTTTTATTCAAATTTTGTGAATTATGCCAGTTTCTGGGTTTTTTGTTGTATTGCTACCGAGTCTCATTACTGACAGGTCTTCTTGAAGTTCTAACAAGGTCTAAACGAACTGTATCAAGTTATTAATTAAGAGTTTGTAAAGATGATTGCTTCGAAAAAATAGTTAAATTTGGTTAGTTTCGGCTATTGTTGTTTTTTAGTGCTAAAGTATTGAACGAATTACATGATATTAAATTCTTGTAATTTACTCGAGTTTTTTAATTGGTTTTAGATAATATAGTTCATAGCTTATAGGTTTTTTGTTTGCGACACTGTTTGTTCAATAGATATAACTGAAGTATTGTATTCTAATCAATTTTCTTGTGCTTGTTGTTGTCTTGTACATTAATCCTGTTATTTATAGTCTTCATAGGTAATTAATGAGGCATATGCGATTATATTTTGTTTCCATTTGGTAGCTAATCGTAAAAAAGATACTATTTCTTTTCCCTACTCAGGTTTCTTTTATGACTTAGATCTTTTTGGTTCATGAGACCGATTAGTTTTCTCGGGAGATATCAGTAAAATTTTTGAATGTATCCATTTCATAGCTAATGGCTTTTAAACTTTGTTTCAAAAATTTTAAGTTTTTTGATAAAATGTTGCTCTTAACAAATGGTTTTTGTCAATTTTCCAATTAATCCTATTAACAAGAAATCCTAGCTGGTTCCTATTGAAACACATGTGTTAAAGAGTTTTAGTTTTTCAAGTTTTTTACTTCTGTATATATTAATAGTAAGCTTGTTGCCTTGCCAATAATTTTTTTTGTGACTTGCTTATTGATCTCTATAGTAACAAGTGTAATCAGCCTTCTAACATAGCGGTAGTTAGGTTATTAAGTGAATCCAAATTTTAGCTAACTTAAGTGAGCAAAAGGTTATTTATTTTTTATTTAACCGTTTTGTTGACCTTCTGATATTTGCCGTTATTCACTTGCATTGGGGTTAGTCGTCTTTTTCTCGCTCAGTAGAATTGTTAACTGATGTTAGCTGTCTTCTAACAACAATTGGAAAATGTTTTTAAACTGAAAGCCATTATTTTTGGAAGCATTTGGATTTCGCCAAAACGTTTGTTTTACTTGTCCTGTTTTCCAACTTTTTTCCATATTTTTTTAAGGTTGTGATTAGTTTTTCAGATTTCATCGCCAAAGTATTCTGTGGAAGTTGCATTCCCAAATAAGATTTATAAGTGAGTGCAGATGTGATTTTTTTTACTTGCGCTCACCTATAAATATGAATTGAGAACATAAAATCTAATCGAAATTAAATAGATACCACCGAAGCTTGATAATAATGAAATTGTTACTTTAAAGACTGATGTTTGAATTTCAGTTTGAAAACGGTTTGGTAAAATAATTGTTTACTATATAAAATAGTTTTCTTCCAGTTGACAAAATTCTATCAGAGTTGATTTCATGTCTGTGGTTTTGTACAAATGCTCACGCTTGTGAAATGAAGAAGTTTTATTGCGCTGATTTTAAATGATATTTGATATTTTATATGCAAATGTGTCCTTTCTAAGAATCTATCAAAATTTAACCATTTTCTGTATATTTTGCACGGTAGATAGTGAAGCCACGAATAAGGTTATGCGGGTTCGGAACAACATTATGTGGCAGTGCAGGTTAACGAGCCTACTTAAAGTTATACAGTTTTAATTTTATAGGCTCAGGCGTTCAATTTAATTAAGTAAATAGAAGGTTGATTTAAACTTTGTTCCCTGAAGGTAAAGATTGTTTTGAAGAACTTGTCTTCTAAAGAGACAGCGAGGTTTGATGATTAAAACTGGTCTCAAAAAAGTAGTTGAAATCTTTTGTCTTTTTATTACTTCGCTGTTTTAGCAGTGGACGCTGCGTTTTACCAAAAATTGTTATACTGGACGCAATTTTTATCCAGAGCGTCACGTCACAATTTTCAAATACAACAAGTAAGATTGTGTGAAGCATACTTTTTTCTTTTATTCGGAAAAGTTACGACTTCTTTAGAGCAACAAATAGTTGATCATTGTTTTATATTGACATCACAATGGGTCAGGTTATTCGACTTTTGTTCTTTCAAAGTTTTGTTCTTTCTTGTGTTACAAATCAAATTAATTGAAGAATATTGATTTGTAACCTGGAGATTGGTCAGTTATTGGAGATTTAGAAGCGATATTGAAATTAAACAATCATGGCTATTAAAAACAACTAACTGAAGTTCAGAGAGAATTTGTTTTTTCAGAGTTACAGCGCACGTGTATGTTAGATTGATAAACCTATCTCAAAGTTCAATCATTGTATAAAAGCAAATAAAACAAGGAGGCGCGTTAATGTGCGTTCGCACATGATGTTCCGACCCGAGTTCATCTACATTTTTGACTTAATTGTCAACCAAATGAAGAGATAAAAAAACAGATGTTTGAAATAAAAAAATCGTTACAAAACCTAGCTACTTAGTGAATTACATAATACCATGCCCCATTGCATCACTCACGGATTCTGCCATTAAAAAGACCAGGAGAAAAAAAACAAACAACAAAATAAGCAAAAACAAAAATTTCAAGGCAAAAACTCAATATCTAAACTTAAAATCACCCAGTAACAACGTCAAAATGCAATCAGATAAAACTTTAACTATAGAAAGTTACTATTTCCTAACTATAAAGCAGATGAAAACTTTCCAAAATGAGACTAGGTAACAAGCCGACAAAGAGAAGAAATAATGATGCAAAATTCAAAAATCGATCGACATTTTTTAAACCAAATAATTTCAAGTCTTAAGAATCATTAGCTTATAATAAAATAATTTGGGCAAAGCCAGTAAAAGTCATCATGAAAGCAATGGGACCTGTCTTTGGTTAGACTAAGCCATGCGGACTAAACGGACTAAAGATACAGAAAAACTCAAAATTACAAACTATTTGCGAAAACACAAGGTTTTGAAGCCATTAAAATCATTAGCTATCATCTGAATAATATGTATTTTTATTTCAGTTTTCATTTATACTAATTCAGCTTAAATTATACTGAAAAAAATAAGTTCATTTGGGTCCTTTTTTGAAAATGATTGGGATCTATTATTACGCGATTGTGCTAAAGGAAGAGAAAAAGAAACAAATACGCCACTCGCATAACTTCTCATAAAAACGCATATTGTCCTACAAACAAAACAAAAGTTACGTCACAATACCAATAAATATGTTAATTTTGAACATACAAGGAGTCATATGGGACTTCTCGATGATGAGAATAAATTACAAGTTGACGAAAAGAACAACAAAAACTAAAAAAAATTGAAAAATATTCGAAAAAGTATAATATCAAGAACTTTGACTATTCGCTATAAACTGACTGCTTGGAGTAACACAATTCATTCAATGGTTAATTACAATCTTATGAGATAGATAGCATTTTACGGCTCCATAAAGAATAAAAAACCAGGCAAAAACAGCAAAATAAAAAAAATGCGCGAGAAAAGTGTCGATTGAAAACCATTACAAAACTGAAAGTTTCAGTAAAAAATTTTCCAAATTCAATTAATTGTTTAACAGCAATGAGATCATTCTTTTTTAACAATATGACTTTAATCAACAAAAACGAACAAATACGAACAAAAACGAAAAAATCAACAAATACGAACAAATACATTAAAACCAGGGAATTTTTGAGAAAACCCGTAGTATCAACGAATTAAATTCAATAGATTTCAACGGAAGCCAATAAATACGCTAAATTATGCCTCGATGGGGCGAAAACGGTGTTTTTTATCCGAAAATCATCAATAAGACATTACAACAAATCACTGACTTGGAAAACAACAACTAATACAGTCACAATCCAAAAAATTCAGTGGAAAAGTGTGAGAAGAAATTGTCGAAGCCATTTACACCATGAGCTTTTCTCTGAAAACTTATCTATGATGCAATGAATGTCTTCTTTAAAACAACGGGAGCTATCAATATTAAGATAATGTGATAAGATTTCAAAAGGAACCAGGATTACAAAAAAAAACATACAAAAATTAAACAAAATTATGAAAACTCGTGCATGGAAGTCATATAACCAATAGTTAGAAGTTAAAACTGCTAACTAGACAAATTTTGGCTGAATTAGAAAGGAAAAGAGACGTGACATTTCTGAGACTGACTTAGAGTTCACGAAAATAAGTTTACGATTGGTTAATGTTCAAAAAAATTTTCGAAAAATTGTTTTTAAAATTTTGACAGCCATTAAATTCAATAGCTTTCAACGGATGTCAATAAATACGCTCAGTTACGCCTCAATAGGAGGACAAAGATCTTTGTCAAGCATACTTGTTCAATAAAACATCCCAATAAGTCTTATGACCATGAAAACAACAATATATATAGGCGAAAACCAAAAAATCAGAAAAGTGCGAGAGGAAAGTGTCAATTCAACCATACTTTTCTCTCTGAAAATTTTATCTATGATCCAATGAACATTTTTTCTTAGCCAGTTGGAGCTAGCAATTTTAATATAGTGTGATAAGATTTCAAAAAGAACCAATAATACGAAAACATCCAAAATTTTGAAAATTTTGTGAAATCTTCTGGCATTGGAGTCAAATGATCAATAGTTAGAAGATAATACTGCTAACCAGATTAATTTCGGTTGCATTAATATGGAAGGGGATACTGTAATTACTGAGACTGACTTACAAATCAGGAAGATAAGTTTATGATTGGTTAATATTGAAAAAAATTCCGAAAATTTTATTTCAGTCTTAACAGCCATTAGTTGTCCATATAAAGCACTAGATAGGTTCACTTAATGCTCATTACAAAACCTACTGCAATTTAAGTCAATAGGTCTATGCCATAGGACTACAAAAATTTTTTAAAACCTAAGATTGAAAGTCAAAATTTCAATTAAAATTACGAAAACTCGGAGTCGAAGCAAAAAAAAACACTTGAGCGATTCCTTGAAAACGAATTTTTAAATCATTGGGCATCCTTTAACTGTAAATGACTTTTGTCATTAACTGAACCTCGATATGAAAAGTGATTAGTCTCTTAGTGACTAAAAAAAGATAGGAAAAGTTTTCTGAAAATAACTGCACTTGAATTGAATTCGAATTTTTTTTATAGTAAACTTCGTTATCAGACCAGAACTAGCCTTTTCATCGTCTTTCGTTTATTAGTACACAAAAAATATTTGCATATTGTAGCCTGAAATAATGTTTTCAATTAATATTTTTTATGCAAATATCCCGTGTTCACACAAAACTTTAAACCTCGATAACTCATAAAGAATAAAAAACCAGGCAAAAACAGCAAAATAAAAAAAATTGCGCGAGAAAAGTGTCGATTGAAAACCATTACAAAACTGAAAGTTTCAGTAAAAAATTTTCCAAATTCAATTAATTGTTTAACAGCAATGAGATCCTTCTTTTTTAACAATATGACTTCAAAAAAATCAACAAATACGAACAAATACATTAAAACCAGGGAATTTTTGAGAAAACCCGTAGTATCAACGAATTAAATTCAATAGATTTCAACGGAAGCCAATAAATACGCTAAATTATGCCTCGATGGGGGCGAAAACGATGTTTTTATCCGAAAATCATCAATAAGACATTACAACAAATCACTGACTTGGAAAACAACAACTAATACAGTCAAAATCCAAAAAATTCAGTGGAAAAGTGTGAGAAGAAATTGTCGAAGCCATTTACACCATGAGCTTTTCTCTGAAAACTTATCTATGATGCAATGAATGTCTTCATTAAAACAACGGGAGCTATCAATATTAAGATAATGTGATAAGATTTCAAAAGGAACCAGGATTACAAAAAAAAACATACAAAAATTAAACAAAATTATGAAAACTCGTGCATGGAAGTCATATAACCAATAGTTAGAAGTTAAAACTGCTAACTAGACAAATTTTGGCTGAATTAGAAAGGAAAAGAGACGTGACATTTCTGAGACTGACTTAGAGTTCACGAAAATAAGTTTACGATTGGTTAATGTTCAAAAAAATTTTCGAAAAATTGTTTTTAAAATTTTGACAGCCATTAAATTCAATAGCTTTCAACGGATGTCAATAAATACGCTCAGTTACGCCTCAATAGGAGGACAAAGATCTTTGTCAAGCATACTTGTTCAATAAAACATCCCAATAAGTCTTATGACCATGAAAACAACAATATATATAGGCGAAAACCAAAAAATCAGAAAAGTGCGAGAGGAAAGTGTCAATTCAACCATACTTTTCTCTCTGAAAATTTTATCTATGATCCAATGAACATTTTTTCTTAGCCAGTTGGAGCTAGCAATTTTAATATAGTGTGATAAGATTTCAAAAAGAACCAATAATACGAAAACATCCAAAATTTTGAAAATTTTGTGAAATCTTCTGGCATTGGAGTCAAATGATCAATAGTTAGAAGATAATACTGCTAACCAGATTAATTTCGGTTGCATTAATATGGAAGGGGATACTGTAATTACTGAGACTGACTTACAAATCAGGAAGATAAGTTTATGATTGGTTAATATTGAAAAAAAATCCGAAAATTTTATTTCAGTCTTAACAGCCATTAGTTGTCCATATAAAGCACTAGATAGGTTCACTTAATGCTCATTACAAAACCTACTGCAATTTTAGTCAATGGGTCTATGCCATAGGACTACAAAAATTTTTAAAACCTAAGAATGAAAGTCAAAATTTCAATTAAAATTACGAAAACTCGGAGTCGAAGCAAAAAAAAAAACACTTGAGCGATTCCTTGAAAACGAATTTTTAAATCATTGGGCATCCTTTGACTGTAAATGACTTTTGTCATTAACTGAACCTCGATATGAAAAGTGATGAGTCTCACAGTGACTAGAAAAAAGATAGGAAAAGTTTTCTTAAAATAACTGCATTTGAATTGAATTCGAATTTTTTTTATAGTAAACTTCGTTATCAGACCAGAACTAGCCTTTTCATCGTCTTTCGTTTATTAGTACACAAAAAATATTTGCATATTGTAGCCTGAATTATTATTTTGAATTAATATTTTTTATGCAAATATCCCGTGTTCACACAAAACTTTAAACCTCGATAACTCCTCGAAAATTACGAAATTCAAAAAATCTTTTTAATTTCGATTTCTACGCTGGACGAGCTATTCAATGATACCACTAACATTTCTCTACGATGAATGTTTCGATCGGCCAAAATTGACTGAACAAAAAACCCATTTGAGTATATAGTTCCTCCCCCCACAAGTGGGGTCGGAACAACAAGGAGGCTCGGTAATGTGCGTCCGCTCGTAATGTTCCGACCCCGCTCATCCACATTCTTGACTTAATTGGCTACCAAATACTAAGATAGAAAACTTTCGAAAACACATATCGTTCAATAAACCATCAATGGTATACAATAATGTCACGCTGGGGGGCCGAAGAAACTTGTTGTTGATAGACTACTAGAAACGAGAATAATTAAAATCAGACAACAAACATTTATTACGACCTAAACTCGAAATCATCAAAATCAAACTCGCATCAGATAAAACATAAGAAAAACAAAAACAAATTAACCTGTACTTCATTGGAAAAGATATGGGATCTGTCCTCTATGCGACTGGGTAACAAAGCGACAAAAAGAGCAAAGAGGTTTGAAGTTCAAAATTACATTTCTTTTTTAAACAATTAATTTCAGTTATTAATGTCATTAGATATTGTCTGAAATCATTAAAATGTTCGTTTATATTTCCATAAGAATCAATTGCACCTTTCATTATCCAATGTTCAATTACGCAAAATTTCAAAGCCAATGGGGCATACCATTAGTGTTATAAATTAAAAGGAAAACAAAAATAATATAAAATGTACAAATACATAAAAAATCTCAAACATTTTATGAAATCGCGTAGTAACAGTAGTAACAAAGCAGAGAAACAAATATTTGAAGCTAAAACCGTTATAGGGATTAAATTGTAGCTCACTGGTTGTGACCTGTGTTAGCAGAGACTGAGCTACAAATGGACCGAAAAACGACCTATAAAATGAAGCTCAAAAAATCAAATTTTTTTGAAAACAAATATTTTTGAAAGTCATAAAAAGCTTCAAAAAAGATTTGAACAAAAGGAGAGGAGTTATGTTACAACGCCGCAAAAAGCCAATTGGGCGTGTTAATGAGACCAAGTCACGACACCACAAAATAACAGAAATTACAGGCAGAAGCCAAAACTTCATTTTTACGAACCAGCAGTGTTCAAGGCACTATAATTATAGGATGTTACATGCAAATACTGTAAATCATTACTTGCGCCTCATCTTAACATTAACTTCCTTTTAAAGTTTTTCCTATAAAAGGACTACATAGACTTGACACCAAAAAGAAACCATTAAAATCGAACTTTATAGAAATCTCAAAAATTTATTGAACTGATTTATTTATGAAACTAAATGCTCAAAGCAGTTAATCAGAATATATAACCAAGCGAGAAAATAATGTCTGAATCAACCAAAGTAGTTGAGTATTCGAATTACGTGGTGACAAAAATGAAAGCAAAAAGGAGACAGATGATATTTTTTTAATTTGAAAATCATAAACACTAACTCGTATAAACTGAAATCTTCAACTAGGTTCAGTTATACGTCCTTGGGAAGTAATTGAGACGTATAATAATCAGTTATATGTAAAACAACAAAAAAAGGGAAACATAGGCAAAATAAAAAAAAATCACTAAATTTTTCCGAAGAACTGTCTCAGCCCAAAAAGCATAGTGTTCAACAAAAACAATTAACATATTAAGATACGCCTTTTTTAATGTTGTAAATTTTTCCTACTATGCTTTCCTTCAATTGGATTAGTCAATAATGTGATAATTAGACAAGGAAACAGAATGAACTAATAAAATATGCAATTATGCTCAAAAATAAAAATAATTTAAAAACCCGTGGTATCAAAACCAAGAAACCATTAGTCTAATATGAAACCGTCACAGACATTTAATTAGAACTCACAGAAAATTAGTTTCCGCTTGTTTTTACTGAGACTGCGCCAGAAGTTGAGGGAAATAAGATGAAATAGTGGCAAAGTTCAAAATACTCACTGACATTGTCTTAAAACAATTATGTTCAAATTCATAGAGACATTAGGTAACAACTGAAAGCATTTTCTAGATTCACTTATACGTCCTAAAAAGCTAACAGGATCTTTGATTGGGGGATCAAGTGATTGGACTACAAAAAGTATAACAAATGAAAGCGAAACTCGAGAAGTTCATAAAATTTTTACGAAAAAAATTTGTCGGGCATGAAAACCGTAAGCTTAACTCCGAAAGCATAATATGATCTGGTTGGACCTCGTTTTTTGTGTATAGTATCTGTTATTAATGGAGCCGCGATTTAAATTTCTTGTCAGTACTTTACATAAAAAACATTAAATGTGGAAGTGTTTTGAAAAAAAAAAAATGGCCGCGCCCCCATTAAAATCTAAAAAGTACGTAGGGATCCATGATGAGATAAAGATCAGCCTAGAATCTGCTGTGCGTATAAGAAAACACTGAATTGTTCAAATGGTTGAGAAATGGATAAATTTTAAACAAAATTTTCCAGTTCATCAAAAAATAAATGCGGTTCGTATAATTATGGAGTTTAAGTTTGCAAAAAACTGGCAAAGATTTCCAGAAGACTCTTAAAGCCAGCAGGAGTACAATCAGCTCTCTTTTTGAGCCTACGACTAATATGATTGCAGTTTAAAGTTGTACTCTTCCAGCAAACTTGAAGAAAAGGGGCCAAAAAAGCATATTTGGTCCCATTTTTGATGAATTTTGCATAAAAATTTAGCATAAATTTCAGCCAAAAAACTGGAGTCGAACAATTCAGCAACACTCTTCTATCTTTAAAGATAAACCCAGTAACATTACTGTTAACAGTTTTAACATAATTTAGCAACATTAACGAAAATTTTGTCAAAAATGCGGAAAATGTTTAGTACCATATTCTATGCTGGACTGGCTTTCTAATGATACCACTCACAACTCTCTAAGATGATTATATCGATCAGCCAAAATTGACTGAACAAAAAACCCATTTGAGTATATAGTTCCTCCCCCCCACTAAAGTGGGTCGGAACTATTATCATTAATAAAATCAATTGTTTGAATATCTCAGCAATAGTAGATGTAGGTCCGCGAGCTTTTATGCTTAATATTTTTTTCGCAGAACCATTAATTTGAGGATTGTGAGTTTTTAAGAGAAAATTTTAAATTTCTTAGGCTGCTGGTAATTTTCGTTCTGAATTAAAGTTTAGTGCCGGTTATACTTTTTCTGATAAGTCGTCAAATTTTGTACCTTATTTAACGAGAATTTAATTTATTTCGCAAGTTTTTGTTAGATTAATAAGCTTACAGTCTTTCAATCATATTTTAAAAAAATTGTGAATCTGAAGTGTCGAAACATGATGTGCGAACAGCAAAGCTACATTACGAAGACTATTTTTTGTGATATATTTAACTTTAATTGATTTATACTTATCAACATAGCAGCCGAGCGCCATTATTCGCGTCACTTCTTTACGAATCAAAGGTGAGTATATTAGTTGCTATCTTTCAGAGGAGCTGAAGCACCTAAATAGAGTTGCATGTTTTTTTTTGGAAGTTCCTTTACGGATGTGCAAATATTCAAGTAGGACCACTAGCATCCGAGGCGATGTTTTGTTTATTCTGCATTTCCTCTTAGCTGCCACATCTCAATTCGAGATTATGTAAGTTGGATATATGGAGATTCTCGATTTGATTTTATATTAATTGTGGTTATCTATTGAATGTTGTTATTGACTGTTTAAGCCCCAAACTACAACTAATACAACATCGGTTTTAAAGTTGAGAGCTAAGGAAATAAATTGATATCAATTCCGAAGAACAGACTAAATAGTTTGTTTCCGGAAGCTGTATTCTTTAGATGTAATGAGCAATTGAGTTAGCCTGTTCTGATAGCGGAGCCTGAATGACAATCGGTTCTTCGAGTGCTTTTGTCTGATGTAAATAGGAGAAATATGATACTCTTCTCAAATTATGCTCGACAGTGCTGCCATTGTCTGCGTAGTGGACACAGCAAACACACTCATGGCCGATTGTTGCTTCTTTGGTCTTCATCTGCGAGGAGTTCTAAACCATCGTCTCCAACGAGTATCGATGTCGTCAGAAATATTGCTTTTTTCGCAAGACAGCCCAAGGTGAGCCTCCATCAGCAGCATTCTTTCTTGTAGTTATAAAATTTAACCTATTTAGATATATAAACGATAAGCTTTTTTCTGAATAGCAGTTATAATTAATAGCCGCACAGCGATAGCTGGGGCTATTATTGGCCTTCTCTTGGTTTTTTTTACGACTCGAAGAGGAGTATTGGTTTTCTCTCGGTCTTTTTTTTTTTACAGGAAGTAGATTTGTTCACGCCGCATTTTGACCTAAAAGCGAAAGTGAGAAAAGCTGTCTTGGTGAACAGATTTTCGCTAAGCGAGAGAGAATTTTTGATCATGCGCTGCGTTTTGTGAATGACTTTTTGACTTTGAAAAGTAATTTTTGACTGAATGGCACATACAGATAACCGTTTTTAGCCGTTTTTTCGTCTAAATGGCCCAATTTTTTTGCTTTTAATTTCGTTTCGTGTAGAAATAATTTTTATTCGATACTAAATTGAAATGTCAACCTCGTAAATTGATGCCACAGTGTTTTCAGAGCCTGAAAATTCGTTTGAAGTTGGAAATTGGCACATTTTTTTCGATTTTTTTTTGTTAATTTTTGACTTTTTTCTATTAATTTCTTCATTTTTGGATCTTTTAGCCGTCTTTTTGTCAAAAATCAGTTAATATGTCAACTTCTTTTTGATAATTCATATACTCAACGCCTCTTTCTTACCTCGATGTAATTTTGTTTCAAAAAATTGTACATATGCTGATCCGATTTTGGTAGTTTTTTTCCGATTTTCGTCAGTTTTTCGTTTCTATTTTGGTTGTAATTGCTAGAAATAGTTTTTTTTGTGCAATATGAGGTACTTTAATTTCGTTTCAATAAAAATTCAATCATTTTTTGGTGCTTAGTTTTTGAAAAACAGTTTGAACTTTTTCATAAATTCAGTCTTAAAAGTTTTTTGCTCATTTTTTTTTTGCAAAATGTTTCAATGTTTCGTATTTATGATTTCTGCTGTTTCTTATTTTTTTGTTCTCTTCAGGAGTAAAGATCTATGTATCGGATAACTAATTATCTTTATGTCTTGAATGCTCAACAATAAAAAGTATTCGTTTTTTTGAATTTTTTTCAAATTGATTTTAATCTTTCAAAAATAAGGATGAGTTTTAGTTACGTTGTTCCTTACATTGTGGCCATATTCCTCACATTCTAGTGAGTATCATTCTAGCTTTGTCCTGGCACATACATTTAATTTCGTTGTATTGATTTTTTTGAGTTGTTAAAAATGAATGATTTCATCTTTTTCATAGATTTTCGTCATTTATTTTGTTTGCATTTGATTTCATTCAGCATAAGGCAGTACTGCGAGTTTACTAACAAGCCTTTTCCAAAATTTCTACTTATTACTTGTGACTGCAACTTTTTTCCGGCCTTGGTGTTAACTCGAACGATTTTTTGGCTTTGAATGTTTTCTGCTGCTTGTGTCTTTTCTATGATCAATTGAATTTTTTAATTAGTATGAAACTATGTTGTCTGGCATATGTACAACAAAGAACAAGTGTGTGTTGTTTTTGTCTTAATTGCAGTGGTTAGAAGTGTAATTATAAGTGTTTTCTGATTCTTAAATTTGAGCTTTCTTTTTTGAAAAGATTTAACTTAGTTTCTAAGATTATTATCTGCCGTTTGCTTTCGCGATCTTTTTCAGAATAGAACCATGAATTATTTAAGGGCAATTGATTACCTCGTCAGCTTTTTCAGCTGCTCTGTTTTGTGACCATCTGAATTATTTCGGATTTTTTAACGTTATCAAACGTTTTCAATAATTTTGAATTTTTGCATTTTGTATCTCTTGGTGACAGTGGTTTATTTAAATTTTTGAAATCACCAATTTTTAGAGCAGACATAGAGAGGTAATGAGTTAATGGTTTAATACAAAATCTAGTGGCTGCCGCTTCAATTACGGTTTTGTTAGTGAAAGTGACGCTTCGAGTCGCTTCCGGAATTCTTCCGGCTATGTTTTTTATTTCGTCGTCATGATTTTTGTTACGACCATATGACGTCACAGCCACTTTTTGTTCATTCGTTCATGCAATTTCAACTGAATTGCATGTTTGACGTCATTTTTTGCTCTTAGTGGAGCGAGTTCTTTTGTTCATGCGCGTGATTAAATTTTTGGTCATACTTGACTTACCTCACTCTCAAAAATGACTTCCTCACTTTGAAATTGACTTTTATTTACTTTAATTCAAAGAGATAAGGTCAAATGGGTGTGTGTCACTCTAAATGAAGGTTATTTGAGATCAGCTAATAGAGGCAGCAATAACTTTACAGATTTTTAATCAAAATATAACAGATCAGCCTTCAATGAAAAGACGAATTTTTTTGGTCTGTCTTTTTTACTGTTTTTTTAGACTGCCGATCTACGAGTCTATTGCGGCTATATTCTGGCAATCTGCCAGCTATGTTTTTCATATTTTGTCCTCGGTCAGCTTTGTCCTCGGTCAACTGCTCACTAAACACAATGAATCTACTTAATTGTACAACCCTTTTTGAATCAATAACTGTAAAAAAACATGAAAAAAGTCACATCTGATTTCGAAAACAAAAAAAAATTGATGAAATTAGTATACATGGTTTGCTACTTCGAAGCAACTATTGGCTAAAGAACTTGAAATACAAATAGTTTTCATTCAATATACGGGTACCAATAAGAGAAACGACGGAGACGGTACGTGACCGCACAGAAAATTGACCAAAAGGGAAAAAATTCAAAACATTCCCTATTCTACATGTAAGAAAAAACTTTGTCCCAACAATTTATTTTATGACAGACTTTAAAAGTTCTGCTCGAGCAGTGACCCACCCAATGAGCGAGACAACAATTAAAAAAGACAAACAACAAAAACCTCAAAAGATTAACTGTCCTGCCTAACCCTCAAAAGTCGCCTCTTAGTAACGAGACCAATAGTCAACTCGAGAAGTTTTTGACTTACATTTTTGCAAAGAGATAACCTAAAATAGATGTTTGAGATTAAAAAAATCGTTACACAACCAAACTAATATTTGAATTAAATAATTCCATGCCTCATTACTACGAGATCTGCAATTGAAAAGACTACGAGAAAAAATCAACAACAACAATAAAAGGCAAAAACAAATATTTCACGGCAGAAACTCAATGTCTTAATTTAAAAGCACCTAGTAACAACGTCCAATTACAATCAGACAAAACCCTACCTACACAAATTTACTTTTTTCTAACTACACGTCAGATAAGATTTTTCCCTAATGAGACTAGGTAAAAAGTCGACAAAAAGAAGAAATAATGAGGCGAAATTGAAAAATAAGTCAACATTTTTAAACCAAATAATTTCAAAAGTCTTAAAAATAATTAGTTTTAACAAAATACTTCTTGATAAGTTTTGAAAATAGTAATAATGAAAGCAATAGAACCTGGCTCTGGTTAGACTAAGCCATAAGAACGGACTAAAACGCAGAAAAACTCAAAAAATAGGAACAGTAATTTACAAACATTGCGAAAACACAAATGAGTGAAGCCATTAAAATCATTAGCTGTTATCTGAATGTTATGTATTTTTATTTCAATTTCTATTTATTCTAATTCAGCAACAAAAATTATTCTGAATGAATAAATAAGTTCAATTGGGCCACATTTGAAACTCATTGGGATCTGTTATTACGCGATTGTGCTAAAGGAAGAGAAAAAGACACAAAAATACACCACTCACATAACTTTTTATGAAAACGCATATTGTCCAAAAAACAAAACAACGGTTTCGTCATAATACCACTAAACATTTTAATTTTCAAAATACATGGAATTGTATGGGACCTCTCAATGAAGAAAATAAGTTACATATTGACGAAAAGGACAACAAAACTGAAAAAAATCCTCAAAGTCTTAAAAATGTATATCATACACTTTAAGACTATTCGCAATAAATTGAATGCTTTGGGTAAACTCAATCATTCAAGCTTCAATAACAAGCTTATGGGACCGGTCAGCATTTTTCGGCTAAAGAATGCTATTTTACCTAAAGAATAAAAAGCAAAAAACGGCGAATTCCAAAAAAAAATTGAGCGAGAAGAGTGTCGAAGTCATTGAAAAATGAACTTCTCAGTTAAAAATTTGCTACTTCCAATAAATTTTTAACAGCAATTGCTTTTTTAGCAAGCTGACTCCAATACATCAAACATGAACAAATAGGTTAAAAGCACAAACTTTTGAGAAAACCTGTAGTATCAACGCCATTAATTTCAATAGCTTTCAACAGAAGCTAATAAATACGCAAAGTTACGTCTCTATGAGACAACAAGGTTGTTTGTCATTCATAGTTCATCTACAAGACCTTGCAATAAGTCATTGACAATGAAAAAAAAACGATACATACAAACTCCAAAAATTAAGTGGAAAAGTGCGAGAAGAAAGTGTCGAAGCAATTTAAAACATAAGTTTTTCTCTGAAAACTTTATATATGATCCATTGAAAGTCATCTCTAAGCCAATGCTACTATCAATGTTAGAATAATGTGTCAAGATTCCAAATGGAACCAAAATTACGAAAAAAATATTCAAAAATTAAAAAAAAATTATGAAAACTCGTGCATCGAAGTCATAACACCAATAGTTAGAAGCTAAAACCGCTAACTAGATTAATTCTGGTTGAAGTGAACAAAAGGGTCGGAATATTACGGAGACTGACTTATAGTTCTGGAAAATAAGTTTGAGGTCGGTTAATTTTCAAAAAAAATATCAAAGTCTTAAAAGCCACTAAATTCAATAGCTTTCAACACAAGTCAATAAGTAAGCTCAATTGGAGTGTATGCCTCAATTCGAGGACAAAGAAATTTGTCATGCGTAGGTAATAAATAAGAAATCACAATAAGTCTTGTGACTATGGAAAGAACAACAATTTCAGGCAGAAATTAATAATTCGAGTGCGAGAAGAAAGTGTCGAAGCCATTTAAACCATAAGCGTTCCCCTGAAAGTTTTATGCATGATCCACTGAAAGTCTTCTCCAATTGGAGATATCAATATCAGGATAAAGTGAATCTTTCAAGAGGAAACAATAATAAGTATATCCAAAATGTTTTTAGAATTTTTTAAAAATCTTGTGGCATTGAAGTCATATAAGAAATAGTTAGAAGATAAGACCGCCAACTAGAATAATTGTGGTTGCAGTAGAAAGCAAGGGGGTCCTGTCATTACTGAGACTGACTTACAATTCACGAAAAGAAGTTTATTATCGGTTAATGTCGAAGAATTTCTCGAAAAATCATTTTCAAAGTCTTAACAGCCATGAGCTGTTCACTGAAAGCTATTGATGGGTTCACTTATTGCTCATTACAAAACCTTTTGCACTGTTAGTCAACGAGACTATGGCGTAGGACTCCAAAAATTTGGTAGAACTTCAAAAAGAAAATTAAAGTTACATTTAAAATTTAGAAAATTCAGAGTCCAAGCTGAAAAAAAACAAGCGATTCCTTGAAAACGAATTTTTTGTTCATTGGGACTCATTTGACAGTATATCAGGTTTGTCATTAACGGAACATGGATGTGAAAATGACTGGTCTCTAGGTGAAACAAGAAAACAAAAATATGAAAAGTTTTCGAAAAAAGAGCTCTCAAATAGAGTTCGATTTTTTTATAGTTAGCTTCCCTATGAGACCAGAAATAGTCTTTTTTATCGCCTTTCGTCTGTTAGGAACTCAAAATTGTTTCATTTTGTGGCGTGAAATGTGGTTTTGAATTAATGTTTTAATAAAAAAAATCTTGATTTGAAGAAAAATTACACTAAAAGTGAACAAAATCAAGCCAAACATCCCGTGTTCACACAAAATTTCAATCCTCGATAGCTCCTCGAAAAAAAAACTAAATCCAAAATTTTTCTTAGTTTCGAACTCTACGCTGGACGAGCTTTTTAATGATACCACTCACTTCTCTACGATGAATATATCGATCGGCCAAAATTGTCTGAACAAAAAAACCCATTTGAGTATATAGTTCCTCCCCCCCCCCCCCCCCCCCCCCACAAGTGGGGTCGGAACAAAAAACCCTTTGAAAAAGCCAACTGTGATAAAAAAATTGCTTGCTTAGCGCAAAGTTTTTTCACAACTAACTTTCTCGCTCTCTCAGAAAGATGCATGAAAAAATTCATTTTCTGTTAATATAAAATACATAAGATACGCATAAACGTTCTTAACTAGAAACTGTTCACTTAAAATTTTAATTTAAACTACATTTTCTCACAAGATTCTATAAAAATTAAAGATTATCACCATATCCAAAGTTGATTTCAGAAACGTTTGGAGCCCACGCTTAATCTTTTGGAAACCACGCTTTTTAATTGCTCTGAAACGAAGTTTGACCATTATTTTGGACCGATTTTTGTCTGACCCTTTGACTTTTCGTCCTCAAAAACGGGATAAACAGGTAGCGCCCAGAAGTCATTAAGTGGCTGAGCAGCTCTTTGAGCCTTGCGCCTTATTAGTCTTATCCCCCCTAATGCTATCTTTCCTAAGCCCCAGCTGGCTACTACCGAAGCCAACAGCTCGCCGGTCGTTTGAGAGCAAACTTTATTCGGTTATGCTTAGTAGCATATAATAACCTCTAAATATTGAAGAGCCCTTTTTAAATTTAATTTTTACAAGCCGCAATAGATACGAGCTCCCGCTAGTGCTCGCCAGCAATTTCTTGCGACGTTAGTCGGTCATGTTTTACATTTGCTGATCAAACGGACTTTTTTGAAAATGTCGTGAAATCTATTCCGTTAGAAAATTTATCTGCAACTGGTCTCCACTTTATCTTTCTTTTAGAAAGAGAGTAAGCGGAAACAGCACATAACATCCCACGTGGGAGAGAAGCTGGACTATTTAGCGACAGACAAAGTGTCGTCTAAGGAGATGATAAAGCTTCTGTGGAGTCACATATGGCCAGCATCCAAGTGGGACATTAAAGGACGTGTTATTGCATCTGTCGGGTTATTGCTTTTATCAAAGGTAAATTGATTGATTTCGAGGGTAAATTGTGCGATCAAGAGAATAATAACTCTTTGTTCAAATTATGAGGAAAAGAGGCATAAACGATGAGTTCATTTAACAATTTAGCGAAAATTCCTTGTGGCTATTATTGCGCTCCTAATTTTTCTTATTTCGTCTAACAGATTTTTGTTTCGTCTTAGCCTGACTTCTTGGAATTGAATTTTTCAATAACTTCAGTGACTTCTACTGCTTTGAAGTTAAAATTTGTGTTCGTGACGTCATTTCTGCTTTTTGGTCAATTGCGTGACTTACTTCACTCAAAAAAATGACTTCTGGACTCACTTATGGGACTTTAGATTCTATGAACCTTTACTAATTAAAGGTCAATAGTGTGCATCTGAGTAGTGCCAAACTTATATGCCCTAATTCCTGAGTAATAGAGTCTGCTGTTTTAATATGGAATATTAGTTTTGAAAAAGCTCCGTTAGAGTTTTTCTTGTAGAGCAAATGTGTCTCCTAAAAATGACAGTCCGAATCTAACCCAAAAAGCCTGGGTCTATTAAAAAGCTGTTGGTCGATCTGTCAATCTTATTTCTTTAGTTGTTTCAATTCATGGTTGGCCACAAGCGGCTATTGCGGCTATTTTCCGGCAATCTGCGGGCTATGTTTTTGTTAGAATTTATTTGAAACAGGAAGTGAAATGCGTGAAAACGAAGTGCTTAGGTAAAATTGCTGTATAAACCTAAAGCGCTGAGAGAAAAGTGATTTTCTGTTCATGTAGCTTCGTTGGGAGAGAGCGAAAAAAGTAGGCGTAAAAGTTTCGCTCAGCGAGGAAAATTTATTTTTTTTATCCCGTGCGTCTTTTTCAAAGCAATTTTTGTTTCGACTTTTTCAGTCAAAGACGTGTCTTAATTATGTAAACTAGTGATAGTGGGATTGGAAAAATGTTCGAGCATCTGAATCAAATTTTATCTGTTTTGCAGTTTTGATTGTCTTTTATTTTAAATCTTATTAATTTTAAGTTGTTTTAAAGAAAATTGAGTAAATTTTGCAGTGTTAGCCCATTTTTGTCTTTTTAAGTTCTTTGTCTATTCCTTCTGACTTTGTGCTTACCACTGAACTCTCTCTCGGTCATTTCCTAATTCACAAGAATTATATGGTTGGCATTGCTACCATAAAGTGTCCCTTGAAAGCCAGACATGGCACTTTCAACTGAAATTGATTATAAAAGTTTCTATTTTTAGGTTTTGCTCTTTACTTGTTTAATTGTTTAATATTTTCGGCCATGTACTAGGTTGGTGAATGATACAGCAGATGTAATAAAGTTATTTGGCCAAAAAATGTTTGGGAAGATACTTGCGAGCCAGACGTAATAAAACTGTAGTAAATTCTAAAAAGTATTTTTCCAGTTTGTTTGTTCTTTGAAGTTTATAATTGTTGTTAAATATTCTTTTGTCAAGTATTGGTTAGGTGACTGATTTAGAAGATGAATTGAGTTTTTTCTCCGAATAATGTTTGGAGAATGCGTTTTAGCATTTTGTTGTGATTTTTTATAGAGAACACTTGTTGATTTTGTCCTTCGTCATCTTTCCCTTTCCTCGGGTTCCTCCTGATGAACCGATTTAGTTAGATTATCAATTGAGACCTTTTTGTTGCATTTGCGCGCGTGACGTCATTTCTAATTCTCTCTTTTGAAAAGTTTTTACGTCATTTGCTTGATTAGACTTTGATTATACGTTAATTAACCTCACTCAATAAAATGACTTTTGTATTTAAAAACTTATGTTTAATTTGAATTTGTATAAGGACAAAGGAACTCATATGTGTAGTAAAAGTCACTAATGAAAAAGGCTTCTGCGGAATGAATTTCTAACGTAGTTTTTGTGGAGCATCGATAAGTTTTCAAACTCATAAGTTGCGGAGCTATTTCGACAATCTGTTTTTTGTTTATACAATTTAGAGGCCGTATTTTGTTTTTTCTTTCTTTTTTTTTGTTTTCGAATATATTTTATCCGAAGAACTATTTAGAGTGCGGTTTATTTACAGTTGCTCAATGGTTGAGATTGTAGGAATCTAGTAATAGATCGCAGATGTCTGAATAACGTCAATTTGTATCTCAGCCTAAATAACTTGGCAGTTTTTTGTGAAGCCACGAGGTCAGTCAGCTTGAGCAAGTTTTAGGAAGGGTGGGATATTAGATTCAACCACTTAACAAAATCACGACTACTTAACCTTAACTGAAATGCGTCAACGAGCGATTTTTTGTCACTTTGCCAAACTAGGAGAAGCTTTTTTTCGTGCTAATGTCATAGTGAAGCAGATAAATAGCAAATAACTGTTGCGAAAGTCCCTAAACTTCTGATGCCCTTTTTGTACTTTTAATGACAAATGGCGCTCAAGTGGGTTTCCTTTTACAGATACATGGAAAAAAGTTATTTGGAGTGGAAAAAAGTTAAGGGATGAACGTAATTTCTGCGAGCTTAGCCGCCCGAAGATTAGTTAGATACACTTTTGGAAAGGGGGCTTATTTCCTCAGCATATGTAGTTGCTGAAAAGTTTTTTTCAGTTTCTGTATTAGAACTAAAATGTGGCAAAAACATGATTGCTAAGCTGTTTTTTTCCCAATAGAAAACATGTTTTTAATTTAAAGCATACGTTACCAACATCAAAGTTGATTTTCAAAAAATATCCATTTTAAACAAAAGCGAGAAGAATCAAAATTGGGCTGATCAAAGTGGGTAAGAAATAATTGCTTCAATATTTGCTGAAATCAGGTTGTTTGTTTTGTAGATTCTGACCGTTCAAGTGCCTTTTCTATTCAAGCATGCAGTGGACTATCTGAATGTGAATGCGCTAAATTTCCACTCTATGGGAAACACTATTTCCACATACGCAGTGTCTGTCATCATCGGATGTAAGTAAGGTTTCTGATGTTTATAATTTTTAATAGCCGCGTCAGCAATTCCAGGCGGCTATTATTGCGCTCCTGATTTTTTACAATTCAAAGAATTTGAATTGTATTGGGGCGCTATCTTTTTACGACTCAAAGAGGAGTATTGGAGAAGTTCTTTTTAATCAATTTTATTGGAGTGAATTTTGAAGCAGGAAATGAACACGTGGAAAAATTTGGAGCGATTTTGTTGCTGAACAAAATGAAGAGTGGAGCGAAAAGTGTGTTTTTTTGTTCATATCGATGTTTTCTAGAGGGCGAAATATTGAGGTGTAAAAAATTCTGTAAGAGGCAAAATTTTTTCACGTGCGGCATTTTAAGCGGTTATTTTATTTTTTTGGTTATGAGGTTTGGTTATGATTTTTTAGTTTTAGGCTGGTTTTGGTAGTGGTTTGAAGGTTTCTGAAAATTTATATGAATTTTATGCTAATTCGGAGGTTTTTCATGTATTTTGCTGTTTTTCGGGCTAATTTTTGCCTTTTTTTAAAGATTGTTTTGTTTAACTGGCTTGAATGGGTATAAGAAAGACCCCTTCTACTTGAGAAAGTTTTAGATAACAATTTGTTATAGTTTTGTGGATATGAATAGTTTTTTGTTGAGAAATATGACAAAAAATGGCGAAAATTGGAACTATTTTTATTATTTTTTTTCAAGTTCTTCGCTTTTCTCTTTTTTAGACAAGTTTCGTAGCCTATTGTGACTTGCCTATTGTTTTGCGATCACCTGGATAGCCTATTGGCTGTTAGCAATTTTTCTTTGGATTTTATATGCTTTTTTATTATGAAAAAAAGTTATTAACTTTTTCCAATTTTTTATTGCAAGTTGTTTTTAGAGCTTTTTTTTCATAATTTGGCCTCTATTCATATAATTTTTTTCATAATTTTTCTAAAGTATTTTTAAAAATTCACATAAGTGGTTTCAGTAAGAACTAGGTGTTTTGGTAAAGTAATTTTGGCAGAGATAGTTATTTCGGGAACTCAATTTATAACAAAATTTGATCCGATTTTTTTAAAATCATTTTGACAGATCTGATTTTATTGTTTTTACTTTTTTTGTTTTATTGTTTTGTTTCAAGATGATCAGAAATTAGTGGAGCCACGTTTTGTCTGATGAGTAGTTGGGTGGCGTTTAAATGGATTTCTACTTCGAGTCGTTTCCGGAGTTCTTCTGGCTATGTTTAAGATCTGTTCAAACCTTTTCATGATTTTTGAAGTCAAATTGTAGTGATTTTGGTCACGCCGAAACAGGAAATGGAGCGAAAAAGCGAGTGGTTTTTTTGACGTGAATTTTTTTGCTTTCGTTTTGAAGTAGAGTGAGAGAATGGTGTTTTAACAAAAGTTCTCTTTCTCGCTAGTGGTTTTTCTGATCTATATCAAAACCAGGAGAATGGCAACCATGCTCCTTTACAGCTTGCTACCTAAGATAAGAGTTACTGGTTGTGGATAAATTCAATATGTCCCACGTGCTTCCAAAAATTGATTTGCGTTGTAAGATTTCGCATTTTGTTTTGCTCTTGAACGAAGTTCATAGCAATTGTTAATGTGTTGGTCTTTTTATGCAAATTTTTTGCTTGATCGTTTTGTGCTTTTCTAGAACATTCTTTGACTTTTCAAGTGACTTGTTCACGTTTTTGTTCTTCATTTTTGAGTGATCTCTATTGCTCTCACTGTTGTTGCTAATATAAAGTTGTTTGCAGCATAGTAAAAGTAAGTTCTAAATAGCACAGTCGGTAGTGAATATGGTTATAAAGCTGGAGGTCAATAATTCCAATCCCGATGGGGTCAAATGTTTTTGCACCCGCCTGTTGTTCGAGAGCAATTCTTCGGACATTAGTTGGTTTATGTTTTTAATAGCAGTGAAGCGATAGCTGAGGCTATTATTGGCCTTCTCTTGGTTTTTTTACAATTCAAAGAACTTGAATTGTATTGGGGCGCTATCTTTTTTACGACTCGAAGAGGAGTATTGGAGAAGTCCTTTTTTAATCACTTTTACTGGAGTGAATTTTGAAGCGGGAAATGAAACATGTGAAAAAATTGGGAGTGATTTTGTTGGTGAAAAGTGGATTCAAAAGAAAGTGGTTTTTTGTTCATATAGCTGTTTTCTAGGGAGCGAGAAATTGAGGTGTAAAAAAAAATTCTGCAAGCGAGCAAAATTATTTGTTAACGTGTGGCATTTCATAGCAGTTTTTTTGGTTAAGAGATTTTGTTTCTGATTTTGTTTTAATTTTAGGCCGGTTCTGGAAGTCGTTTAAAGGTTACTGGAAATTCATATGAATTTTATGCTAATTAGGAGGTTTTTCATATTTTTTGGTGATTTTTGGGCTCATTTTTGCTTTTGTTACGGTTGTTTTGTTTAACTGGCTCAAATGGGTATTGAAAAGGCCCCTTCTACTTGAGCAAATTTTAGATAACAGTTGATTACAGTTTCGTGGATATGAATCATTTTTTAATTGAGAAATATGACAAATGGCGAACATTGGAACTATCCGTTGTTTGTTAGCCTATTATGACTTGCCTATTGTTTTGCGAGCATCTGGATACCCTATTGACTATTTTTTTAGTGCAAGTTGTTTTTAAGATCTTTTTTTTCGTAATTTGTTTGGCCTGAAGTATTTTTAAAAATTAACATAAGTGATTTTAGTAGGTACTAGTTGTTTTGATGAACTATTTTTGGCGGAGATAGTTATTTCAGAATCTCAATCTAAAAACAAATTTGATCAGATTTTTAATAATATTTTACCGGATTTGATTTTCTTGTTTTTACTTTTTTTCAGTTTTGTTTCAAGATGATCATAAATTAGTGGTGAAACGTTTTAACTGACGAGTAGTTGGATGGCGTTTAAATGTATTTCCACTTCGAGTCGTTTTCGGAATTCTTCCGGCTATGTTTTTTTTTCAAAATGTGTTCACACATTTTCATGATTTTTGAAGTCAAATTGGAGCAGTTGTTTTGGTCACGTCGAAACAGGAAATGGAGCGAAAAAGCGAGTGGTTTTTTTGACGTGAATTTTTTTTTGCTTTAATTTTAAAATAGAATGAGAAAATGCTGTTTGAACAGAAATTCTCTTTCTCGTGAGTGGTTTTTTGTTTCCAAGCGGAAATTTCACTTTGATTTTTTCACTTTTTTGGATTTTTTCGATTTTTTGGGTCACTGTTTTTTCGATTTTTTGGGTTGGATTTTTTTCTAAATTGTTTTCACAATCTATTCATTGTTCATTCCTGGCATAGTTTTTTTTGGAAATGGTTTTCTTTGTTCACTCATAGTCTGTTCTAGGTTTAATTTTTGGTTTAGTCAATGAAAATTCTTTGAATTGTACGCCAGGACTTGTCCTGCTATGTTTTTTTTTGTTTCGGCTCACCCTGACTTCTTGGAGTTGACATTTTCAATGACTTTTGTGACTTCTATTTCTTTGCTGTTAAAATTTGTGTTCGGGACGTCATTTCTGCTTTTAGGTCAATTGCGTAACTTTTTCCAGATTTTAGTGCAAGTTGTTTTTAAGAGCTTTTTTTCATAATTTGGCCTGAAGTGTTTTTAAAAATTTCACTTAATGATATTAGTAAGTACTAGTTGTTTTGATGAACTAATTTTGGCAGAGATAGTTATTTCAGAATCTGAATTTATAAACAATTTTGATCAGATTTCTTAATATTTTACCAGATTTGATTTTCTTGTTTTTACTTTCATAGTTTTGTTTCAAGATGATCATAAATTAGTGGTTGAACGTTTTAACTGATGAGTAGTTGGATGGCGTTTAAATGGATTTCCACTTCGAGTTGTTTTCGGAATTCTTCCGGCTATGTTTTTTTTCGAAATGTGTTCACACATTTTCTTGATTTTTGAAGTCAAATTGGAGCTGTGATTTTGGTCACGCCGAAACAGGAAATGGAGCGAAAAAGCGAATGGTTTTGCGGCGTGAAATTTTTTCACCACAGTTTTAAAGTAGAGTGAGAAAATGCTGTTTGAACAGAATTTCTCTTTCTCGCTAGTGGTTTTTTGTTCCCAAGCGGCAATTTCACTTTGATTTTTACTGTTTTTTCGCTTTTTTGGATTGAATTTTTTTTCTAAATTGTTTTCCCAATCTATTCATTGTTCATTCTTGGCCTAGTTTTTTTCGAACTAATTTTAAATTTATCGCTATTGGTTTGTTGTTCGCATGCGGCGTTTTGACATTGATTTTCTTTTTTTTTCATTTTTTCGGTCTGATTTTTTTCGAAATGATTTTTCCAATTCACTCATAGTCTGTTCTAGGTTTAATTTTTGGTTTAGTCAATGAAAATTCTTTGAATTGTACGCCAGGACTTGTCCTGCTATGATTTTTTGTTTCTTCTCACCCTGACTTCTTGGAGTTGACATTTTCAATGACTTTTGTGACTTCTACTGCTTTGCAGTTAAAATTTGTGTTCGGGACGTCATTTCTGCTTTTAGGTCAATTGCGTAACTTTTTCCAGATTTTTTTAGTGCAAGTTGTTTCTAAGAGCTTTTTTTTCATAATTTGGCCTGAATTTTTTTAAAAAATTTCACTTAAGTGATATTAGTAAGTACTAGTTGTTTTGATGAACTAATTTTGGCAGAGATAGTTATTTCAGAATCTCAATTTAGAAACAATTTTGATCAGATTTTTTAATATTTTACCAGATTTGATTTTCTTGTTTTTACTTTCGTAGTTTTGTTTCAAGATGATCATAAATTAGTGGTTGAACGTTTTAACTGATGAGTAGTTGGATGGCGTTTAAATGGATTTCCACGAGTTGTTCGAGTTGTTTTCGGAATTCTTCCGGCTATGTTTTTTTTCAAAATGTGTTCACACATTTTCTTGATTTTTGAAGTCAAAATTGGTGCTGTGATTTTGGTCACGCCGAAACAGGAAATGGAGCGAAAAAGCGAGTGGTTTTGCGGCGTGAAATTTTTTCACTACAGTTTTAAAGTAGTGAGAAAATGCTGTTTGAACAGAATTTCTCTTTCTCGCTAGTGGTTTTTTGTTCCCAAGCGGCAATTTCACTTTAATTTTACTGTTTTCTCGCTTTTTTGGATTGAATTTTTTTTCTAAATTGTTTTCCCAATCTATTCATTGTTCGTTCTTGGCCTAGTTTTTTTCGAACTAATTTTAAATTTATCGCTATTGGTTCGTTCGCATGCGGCGTTTTGACATTGATTTTCTTATTTTTTTTCATTTTTTCGGTCTGATTTTTATTGAAATGATTTTTCCAATTCACTCATAGTCTGTTCTAGGTTTTATTTTTGGTTTAGTCAATGAAAATTCTTTGAATTGTACGCCAGGACTTGTCCTGCTATGATTTTTTGTTTCGTCTCACCCTGACTTCTTGGAGTTGACATTTTCAATGACTTTTGTGACTTCTACTGCTTTGCAGTAAAAATTTGTGTTCGGGACGTCATATCTGCTTTAAGGTCAATCGCGTAACTTTTTCCAGTTTTTTAGTGCAAGTTGTTTCTAAGAGCTTTTTTTCATAATTTGGCCTGAAGTATTTTTAAAAATTTCACAAGTGATTTTAGTAAGTACTAGTTGTTTTGATGAACTAATTTTGGCAGAGATAGTTATTTCAGAATCTCAATTTATAAACAAATTTGATCAGATTTTTTAATAATATTTTACCAGATTGGATTTTCTTGTTTTTACTTTCATTTTTTTGTTTCAAGATGATCATAAATTAGTGGTGGAACGTTTTAACTGATGAGTAGTTGGATGACGTTTAAATGGATTTTCACTTCGAGTCGTTTTTGGAATTCTACCGGCTGTGTTTTTTTTTCAAAATGTGTTCACACATTTTCATGATTTGTGATGTTAAATTGGAGCAGTGATTTTGGTCACGCCGAAACAGGAAATGGAACGAAAAAGCGGATGGTTTTGCGGCGTAAAATTTTTTTCTTTAATTTGAAAGTAGAGTGAGAAAATGTTGTTTGAACAGAATTTCACTTTCTCGCTAGTGGTTTTTTGTTCCCAAGCGGCAATTTCACTTTGATTTTTACTGTTTTTTCGATTTTTTGGATTGAATTTTTTTCTAAATTGTTTTCTCAATCTATTCATTGTTCATTCTTGGTCTAGTTTTTTTCGAACCAATTTTTAATTTATCGCTATTGGTTTGTTGTTCGCATGCGGCGTTTTGACATTGATTTTCTTTTTTTTTTCATTTTTTTGGTCTGATTTTTTTGGAAATGGTTATCCCAATTCACTCATAGTCTGTTCTAGGTTTAATTTTTGGTTTAGTCAATGAAAATTCTGTGAATTGTACGCCAGGACTTGTTCTGTTGTTTTTTTGTTTTGTCTCACCCTGACTTCTTGGAATTGACTTTTTCAATGACTTTTGTCACTTCTACTGCTTTGCAGTAAAAATTTGTGTTCGGGACGTCATTTCTGCTTTTAGGTCAATTGCGTAACTTTTTCCAGTTTTTTAGTGCAAGTTGTTTCTAAGAGCTTTTTTCATAATTTGGCCTGAAGTATTTTTAAAAATTTCACAAGTGATTTTAGTAAGTACTAGTTGTTTTGATGAACTAATTTTGGCAGCGACAGTTATTTCAGAATCTCAATTTATAAACAAATTTGATCAGATTTTTTAATAATATTTTACCAGATTTGATTTTCTTGTTTTTACTTTCATATTTTTGTTTCAAGATGATCATAAATTAGTGGTGGAACGTTTTAACTGATGAGTAGTTGGATGACGTTTAAATGGATTTTTACTTCGAGTCGTTTTCGGAATTCTTCCGGCTGTGTTTTTTTCAAAATGTGTTCACACATTTTCATGATTTGTGATGTTAAATTGGAGCAGTGATTTTGGTCACGCCGAAACAGGAAATGGAACGAAAAAGCGGGTGGTTTTGCGGCGTAAAATTTTTTTCTTTAATTTGAAAGTAGAGTGAGAAAATGTTGTTTGAACAGAATTTCACTTTCTCGCTAGTGGTTTTTTGTTCCCAAGCGGTAATTTCACTTTGATTTTTACTGTTTTTTCGATTTTTTGGATTGAAATTTTTTCTAAATTGTTTTCTCAATCTATTCATTGTTCATTCTTGGTCTAGTTTTTTTCGAACCAATTTTTATTTTATCGCTATTGGTTTGTTGTTCGCATGCGGCGTTTTGACATTGATTTTCTTATTTTTTTTTTTTCATTTTTTTGGTCTGATTTTTTTGGAAATGGTTATCCCAATTCACTCATAGTCTGTTCTAGGTTTAAAATTTGGTTTAGTCAATGAAAATTATTTGAATTGTACGCCAGGACTTGTTCTGTTGTTTTTTTGTTTTGTGTCACCCTGACTTCTTGGAATTGACTTTCAATGACTTTTGTGACTTCTACTGCTTTGCAGTAAAAATTTGTGTTCGGGACGTCATATCTGCTTTTAGGTCAATCGCGTAACTTTTTCCAGTTTTTTTAGTGCAAGTTGTTTCTAAGAGCTTTTTTCATAATTTGGCCTGGAGTATTTTTAAAATTTCACAAGTGATTTCAGTAAGTACTATTTGTTTTGATGAACTAATTTTGGCAGATATAGTTATTTCAGAATCTCAATTTATAAACAAATCTGATCTGATTTTTTAATAATATTTTACCAGATTTGATTTTCTTGTTTTTACTTTCATATTTTTGTTTCAAGATGATCATAAATTAGTGGTGGAACGTTTTAACTGATGAGTAGTTGGATGGCGTTTAAATGGATTTTCACTTCGAGTCGTTTTCGGAATTCTTCCGGCTGTGTTTTTTTCAAAATGTGTTCACACATTTTCATGATTTGTGATGTTAAATTGGAGCAGTGATTTTGGTTACGCCGAAACAGGAAATGGAACGAAAAAGCGGGTGGTTTTGCGGCGTAATTTTTTTTTAATTTGAAAGTAGAGTGAGAAAATGTTGTTTGAACAGAATTTCACTTTCTCGCTAGTGGTTTTTCCCAAGCGGCAATTTTACTTTGATTTTTACTGTTTTTTTCGATTTTTTGGATTGAATTTTTTTCTATATTGTTTTCCCAATCTATTCATTGTTCATTCTTGGCCTAGTTTTTTTCGAACCAATTTTAAATTTATCGCTTTTGGTTTGTTGTTCGCATGCGGCGTTTTGACATTGATTTTCTTATTTTTTTTTTCATTTTTTGGGTCTAATTTTTTGAAATGGTTTTTCCAATTCACTCAGTCTATTCCAGGTTTAATTTTTGGTTTAGTCAATGAAAATTCTTTGAATTGTACGCCAGGACTTGTCCTGCTATGTTTTTTTGTTTCGTCTCACCCTGACTTCTTGGAGTTGACATTTTTAATGACTTTTGTGACTTCTATTGCTTTGCAGTAAAAATTTGTGTTCGGGACGTCATATCTGCTTTTAGGTCAATCGCGTAACTTTTTCCAGTTTTTAGTGCAAGTTGTTTCTAAGAGCTTTTTTCATAATTTGGCCTGAAGTATTTTTAAAAATTTCACATAAGTGATTTTAGTAAGTACTAGTTGTTTTGATGAACTAATTTTGGCAGAGACAGTTATTTCAGAATCTCAATTTATAAACAAATTTGATCAGATTTTTTGATTATATTTTACCAGATTTGATTTTCTTGTTTTTACTTTCATATTTTTGTTTCAAGATGAACATAAATTAGTGGTGGAACGTTTTAACTGATGTGTAGTTGAATGACGTTTAAATGGATTTTCACTTCTAGTCGTTTTCGGAATTCTTCCGGCTGTGATTTTTTTCAAAATGTGTTCTCACATTTTCATGATTTGTGATGTTAAATTGGAGCAGTGATTTTGGTCACGCCGAAACAGGAAATGGAACGAAAAAGCGGGTGGTTTTGCGGCGTAAAATTTTTTTCTTTAATTTGAAAGTAGAGTGAGAAAATGTTTGAACAGAATTTCACTTTCTCGCTAGTGGTTTTTTGTTCCCAAGCGGCAATTTCACTTTGATTTTCACTGTTTTTTTCGATTTTTTGGATTGAATTTTTTTTCTAAATTGTTTTCCCAATCTATTCATTGTTCATTCTTGGTCTAGTTTTTTTCGAACCAATTTTTAATTTATCGCTATTGGTTTGTTGTTCGCATGCGGCGTTTTGACATTGATTTTCTTATTTTTTTTTCATTTTTTGTCTGATTTTTTTGGAAATGGTTATCCCAATTCACTCATAGGCTGTTCTAGGTTTAATTTTTGGTTTAGTCAATGAAAATTCTTTGAATTTTACGCCAGGACTTGTTCTGTTGTTTTTTTGTTTCGTCTCACCCTGACTTCTTGGAATTGACTTTTTCAATGACTTTTGTGACTTCTACTGCTTTGCAGTAAAAATTTGTGTTCGGGACGTCATATCTGCTTTTAGGTCAATCGCATAACTTTTTCCAGTTTTTTAGTGCAAGTTGTTTCTAAGAGCTTTTTTCATAATTTGGCCTGAAGTATTTTTGAAAATTTCACAAGTGATTTTAGTAAGTACTAGTTGTTTTGATGATTTAATTTTGGCAGATATAGTTATTTCAGAATTTCAATTTATAAACAAATTTGATCAGATTTTTTAATAATGTTTTACCAGATTTGTTTTTCTTGTTTTTACTTTCATATTTTTGTTTCAAGATGATCATAAATTAGTGGTGGAACGTTTTAACTGATAAGTAGTTGAATGACGTTTAAATGGATTTTCACTTCTAGTCGTTTTCGGAATTCTTCCGGCTGCGATTTTTTTTCAAAATGTGTTCTCACATTTTCATGATTTGTGATGTTAAATTGGAGCAGTGTTTTTGGTCACGCCGAAACAGGAAATGGAACGAAAAAGCGGGTGGTTTTGCGGCGTAAAATTTTTTTCTTTAATTTGAAAGTAGAGTGAGAAAATGTTCGAACAGAATTTCACTTTCTCGCTAGTGGTTTTTTGTTCCCAAGCGGCAATTTCACTTTGATTTTCACTGTTTTTTCGATTTTTTGGATTGAATTTTTTTCTAAATTGTTTTCTCAATCTATTCATTGTTCATTCTTGGTCTAGTTTTTTTCGAACCAATTTTTAATTTATCGCTATTGGTTTGTTGTTCGCATGCGGCGTTTTGACATTGATTTTCTTATTTTTTTTTCATTTGTCTGATTTTTTTGGAAATGGTTATCCCAATTCACTCATAGGCTGTTCTAGGTTTAATTTTTGGTTTAGTCAATGAAAATTCTTTGAATTGTACGCCAGGACTTGTTCTGTTGTTTTTTTGTTTCGTCTCACCCTGACTTCTTGGAGTTGACATTTTTAATGACTTTTGTGACTTCTACTGCTTTGCAGTAAAAATTTGTGTTCGGGACGTCATATCTGCTTTTAGGTCAATCGCGTAACTTTTTCCAGTTTTTTAGTGCAAGTTGTTTCTAAGAGCTTTTTTCATAATTTGGCCTGAAGTATATTTAAAAATTTCACAAGTGATTTTAGTAAGTACTAGTTGTTCTGATGAACTAATTTTGGCAGATATAGTTATTTCAGAATCTCAATTTATAAACAAATTTGATCAGATTTTTTAATAATATTTTACCAGATTTGATTTTCTTGTTTTTACTTTCATATTTTTGTTTCAAGAGGAACATAAATTAGTGGTGGAACGTTTTAACTGATGAGTAGTTGAATGACGTTTAAATGGATTTTCACTTCTAGTCGTTTTCGGAATTCTTCCGGCTGTGATTTTTTTTCAAAATGTGTTCTCACATTTTCATGATTTGTGATGTTAAATTGGAGCAGTGATTTTGGTCACGCCGAAACAGGAAATGGAACGAAAAAGCGGGTGGTTTTGCGGCGTAAAATTTTTTTCTTTAATTTGAAAGTAGAGTGAGAAAATGTTTGAACAGAATTTCACTTTCTCGCTAGTGGTTTTTTGTTCCCAAGCGGCAATTTCACTTTGATTTTCACTGTTTTTTCGATTTTTTGGATTGAATTTTTTCTAAATTGTTTTCTCAATCTATTCATTGTTCATTCTTGGTCTAGTTTTTTTCGAACCAATTTTTAATTTATCGCTATTGGTTTGTTGTTCGCATGCGGCGTTTCGACATTGATTTTCTTATTTTTCATTTTTTGTCTGATTTTTTTTGGAAATGGTTATCCCAATTCACTCATAGGCTGTTCTAGGTTTAATTTTTGGTTTAGTCAATGAAAATTCTTTGAATTGTACGCCAGGACTTGTTCTGTTGTTTTTGTTTCGTCTCACCCTGACTTCTTGGAATTGACTTTTCAATGACTTTTGTGACTTCTACTGCTTTGCAGTAAAAATTTGTGTTCGGGACGTCATATCTGCTTTTAGGTCAATCGCGTAACTTTTTCCAGTTTTTTAGTGCAAGTTGTTTCTAAGAGCTTTTTTCATAATTTGGCCTGAAGTATATTTAAAAATTTCACAAGTGATTTTAGTAAGTACTAGTTGTTCTGATGAACTAATTTTGGCAGATATAGTTATTTCAGAATCTCAATTTATAAACAAATTTGATCAGATTTTTTAATAATATTTTACCAGATTTGATTTTCTTGTTTTTACTTTCATATTTTTGTTTCAAGAGGAACATAAATTAGTGGTGGAACGTTTTAACTGATGAGTAGTTGAATGACGTTTAAATGGATTTTCACTTCTAGTCGTTTTCGGAATTCTTCCGGCTGTGATTTTTTTTCAAAATGTGTTCTCACATTTTCATGATTTGTGATGTTAAATTGGAGCAGTGATTTTGGTCACGCCGAAACAGGAAATGGAACGAAAAAGCGGGTGGTTTTGCGGCGTAAAATTTTTTTCTTTAATTTGAAAGTAGAGTGAGAAAATGTTTGAACAGAATTACACTTTCTCGCTAGTGGTTTTTTGTTCCCAAGCGGCAATTTCACTTTGATTTTCACTGTTTTTTCGATTTTTTGGATTGAATTTTTTCTAAATTGTTTTCTCAATCTATTCATTGTTCATTCTTGGTCTAGTTTTTTTCGAACCAATTTTTAATTTATCGCTATTGGTTTGTTGTTCGCATGCGGCGTTTCGACATTGATTTTCTTATTTTTCATTTTTTGTCTGATTTTTTTTGGAAATGGTTATCCCAATTCACTCATAGGCTGTTCTAGGTTTAATTTTTGGTTTAGTCAATGAAAATTCTTTGAATTGTACGCCAGGACTTGTTCTGTTGTTTTTGTTTCGTCTCACCCTGACTTCTTGGAATTGACTTTTCAATGACTTTTGTGACTTCTACTGCTTTGCAGTTAAAATTTGTGTTTCGGGACGTCATTTCTGCATTTAGGTCAGTTGCGTGACTTACCTCTTTCAAACGAAAGACTTTGGAACTCACTTATGGAACTTTAATTTTTATGAACTTTTGCTACTTAAAGGTCAATAGTGTGCATCTAAGTAGTGCCAAACTTTTATGCCCTAATTCCTGAGTAATAGAGTCTGCTGTTTTAATATGGAATATTAGTTTTGAAAAAGCTCCGTTAGAGTTTTTCTTGTAGAGCAAATGTGTCTCATAAAAATGACAGTCCGAATCTAACCCAAAAAGTCTAGTGGTCTGTTAAAAAGCTGGTGGTCGATCTGTTAATCTTGTTTCTTTAGTTGTTTCAATTCAGGATAGGCCACAAGCTTCTATCGCGGCTATTTTCCGGCAATCTGCCGGCTATGTTTTATGTTGCTAAAAGTGATATAGCTGCAGTTCCCTTTTTGTTTCTATCTTTCTGACTGATGCTCCATGACACATTCCTATGTGAACAAATAGCATATTTTACTAAAATTGTTGCGATAACGACACTTGCATGCCTAAGCGATGAAATTAGTTTTTATTGACCGATGAATCCAACGAAAATCTCAAATCGCTGGAAAACTGTTTTGGTATAAAACTATCTTTTTCGGCCACTTTTTTCTAGCTACTGTTGCTATAGGACGATTGTTGAGTAAATATAACTAATCGGCCATAGTGTGACGTTAGTTGTTATCTCAGTAGGTTTTACGAACTGTAATAATCTGAGTAGGGTTGACTATTGTTATTATCACACTCGAGCGTAAATTATTAGCTCAAGTTGCCAGAATTTAAATACTTGCAAGATTCTTCAAGATTTTGATCAAGGCTGAAAATTTTTCCATGGATTTCAGTTTTGTATGTTTAGTAAAGATTAATTTGCTTCAAAGGAGCTTTCTAAAACAGTAATACTCTGATTTATTTCTTTGCCTGGATTGACATCTTGCAAGTTTTGAGTTCACTCATTACTAGGGACTGCCCTGTTGAGGTTATAATAATAATAAATTGTTTACTGGAGTCTTTACAGAATGAATAGAGCACTTACACGCATCAAATTTTATAAAATTAGAGCACCGGAGAGATCGCCATTAGACCATAAAGTCCGTTTTCAGGCGTCTCATAATCAGAAGAGAAATATCATGATATTTCAGAAGGTATCCAGTGGAGATCAAAATTAAAATGAGTGTGAAAAACAAGGAAGACCAGATTTAAAAGCGATTTCAAATAACCAAGAGTTTTGATGAAAAAGATTTCTTATTTGAGCCATAAATTATCTATTCATTCTGTAAAAAATACTTTTCTAGCTTTTCATTGGCAAAATTTTTCGACTGTTGTGCGATCAAAATTAGAACTTTTGATACAAAATCAGATTCCAGTATGACAAAACGTTTACGAGCTTTCGAAATTTATTTGATCAACTGTTTTCAGAAAAGAATGAATTAAGGGGGACATTTAAAGGATGTTAATCAAATAATGCAAAATAAAATTCGTTTTTCTCTTGAGCACAGTTTTGACAGTTCACTTTGTGTAATGAAGTAATTTGTGTTCATGATACATTTTTCACGTCTTTTGTATAGTCAACAATTTAAAAAGGCACAGGTGAAACTCCTGAGCGAAAAAGAAACGTCTTTCTTTTTGATGAGAAACTGAGTTAATCTTTCGAATAAAAAATTTCAGTTTTGTATTTTTACGTCGATTTTCTGCATCGTAGCTCTATTGGCTGTCGCATAGATTACCTTATAAATAGCCGCCATCAGCCTCGAAACGGCCATTGTTTAGGTGCCCTCCTTTTTTACAATTCAAAGAATTTGAATTTTATAGGGGCGCTGTCTTTTTTCGAGATGTTTTCACACATTTTTCGATGACTTTGATCTTTCGAAACGGGATAAACAAGTAAAGCCCGGCAGGCATTGAGTCTCATTAGAGGCCCAAATTGCTCTGAATAGTCCATTGAGTGCTTAGAATGCTGCAGCTGCTGAAATGGCCTTAATTTTAAGTTAAAAGATCCTTTTTAGGAGTTTTTGAGCTCAAAATGGTTATTTTTCACGTTTTTTGTGATTTTTTGAGTTTTTGTTTGTTTAGCCTTAGGTTGAACTTTTTAAAAATTGAGGTCTTTTGCGAGAGAAAATTACATGTTATGATCATTTTGTGAGCTATATGTTTTGGTACTACAACCACAAACACACAAAATGATACTATTTTTTGCGTTTTTTTTCAAGTTGTTGATAGTTTTTATCAGTTTTTTCAGGCTCAGGTGCCAGGGCATCTAACTCCTTTAGGGCGTGATAATAGGGCACTGCATAGTTTCTAGTAACTAAGAAATGGTTTCAACTTTTTAATGTCTCGGATGTTAGCTTTTTTTCATAAAATCTGCAATTTTAAGTTTTCTCGATTTTTGTTTTTTTGTCGAGCCTCAAGGGCCTAAAAACCTATTCCTTGGTCTGATAAAAACAGATACAATGATGATTTTTCAGGCCTTGCAGATATAATAGTGGACTGATTTCAGAGACCAAAATTGGGTCTGAACATATTTTTGAAATAAGTATTTTCAAAGGGATCAATTTTTGCCTTCGGGGTAAAACTTCAAGAGTTTTAGCAATGCGTATGTTTTTGTTTAGTTTGTTTGATTGTTTTTTTCTGAACTTTTTGGGATGATTTTGTTTGTGTTTTTTCTGGCGTTGTTTTTTGAACTTACTTCACTCACTTTCAATTCTTTCACGTATAGAATTACGAAATGTAATGTGTTGAATGCTGTCAAAGTCAAAAGATCAAAATCAAAGGAGACTGGTTAAACCGATAAAGCCCGGTCAATAGGTTGTTGAGTATTAGGTTATCAAAGTTTATTATAATGTTTGCTAGCTGACATTGGTATTAAGCTTATTAGCTTTCAGTTTAGAAGCTAAATTAGGTATAGTTTTAGAATCCAACTGAAATTGCGCGCCAAATTAGAACACTTTGACACTGAAAAAAAAAACAGAAAAAAATTCGGTCAATTTCTTCTTTTTTTTCTGTTTCTTTTTCAGTCCCGATGTTTATCAAGTGCGTCAACGGTGGCTTTTTTCCGGCAATCTGTCGACTATGTTTCAACAACTCGGCTATTCAACAACTCGGCTTCTCGGAGTTTGAGCTTCTCGATAGCGATAACAACCGTGTGGTAATTTATATGAAAACATTAATGACGTGCTTGCATAACTACTGAATGGGTCTAGAATAGATTGACTATTGTTTGATGAGAGGTCACGCTATTTCGGCGCTCGCAACAAATATTCTTGCAATTAATTTAGTCCTGTTGGTCTTTTTTGCTATTTTTGCTTGATCGTTTTTTCGTATGACCGATTTGTTTTCTGTCAGGGACGAACCGTCAGAGATAAGGGGATGAACTGGCAAAGCTCAGGGGCATTAAGTTGATGTACAGTTCTCTTTGAGCTGTAATGGTTTCTGAGTGTACGTTTCCACGTCATAGAGTAAAGATGCTATTTTGGAAACCCTCTCCCACGCTTCTGTGGCCTGCAATCACAGCCAGACGAGGCCCACTGGTTTAAGAGCAATTGGTCTAACATTACTCCTCAATTTATCTGAAAATTGTGATCTAGTTTTTGTTTCAGATGGGGTAGCTAGATCAACCGCCTATGGCTTCAGTGAATTGAGAAATGCCATTTTTGCAGTTGTGACCAACTCCTCCATTAGAGACATTGCAAGGAATGTCTTCATTCATCTGCACAATCTTGATTTGCCCTTCCATCTTGACAAACAGACAGGTGCATTGTCCAAGGCCATCGATAGAGGAACCAGGTACGTTAATTCAAAAAAAATCTTAAGTGAACGGATATGCATGTCGAGTGCTGGGCTACCACGTATGAGGGTGAAATGAATAGTTCTGGCTGTTATAAATTCACCACTAAATTATGGCTGCACAAAATAAATCTATTTTTTCCTGTCCCTCGAAATATCCATTTTGTCTAGATGAAATTTTTATGAACTATGTTTTGTTTTTATCTCAATTATTTGAATTGTTAGCGGTAATCTCAAAATAAAATAAATGTCTGCCGCAAATATTGCACTTATTATATGTGAATTGATCCTTAAAATGAATTTTGTGTAGAGGCATCAACTTCATACTGGGTGCGCTGGTGTTCAACATTGTGCCCACCTTCTTCGAAGTGGGACTCGTCACTGGCATACTAGTAAGGTGCATTTATATCACACCTCTGTCAAACTCGCTTAGTATACTTAACAAGGAGCGGTAATATGCGTTCGCATATATTGTTCTAAGCCGTCAATTTGATAACTGCCAAATAACAAAAATGAAATATTGAATTTTGTTTATCACAGCTTACTATATAGTTTTTTAGGCGAGTACAGAACCATTTATTTACGACAGCTGTTATGGGATTTTACTATGTTAATTAGGCAGAAAGAAAAGAAAATGTGACTGGTAAATGTTTGTATGTAAGTCGGTTGTGATGCTTCTCCTCGTTTATCTTTTTGAATATAATCATGCGTTTGTAATATGATGAGGTTGACGGGCAACTAATCATTATTTTATTGGTCTGCTTGTTGCAAGCATGATTAATGGCTTTCGAACAAAGTTTCTAGCAATTATATTTGCCTTGCTGGTCTTTCTCTAATTCTTTTTTTGTACTACCAATTTTCGTCTGAAATTTTCTGTCTGAGCATTTGACTTTTCATCTTCAAAAACCAGATATAGAGGTAAAACCGGGCGGGGAAATTTAATTAACTGATCCGACCTCTTTAAATTTTACTAGCCTCTAAGTGTGCAAAGCATTGAAGCTGCTGAGAAGAATTAAAACCATGGTGCAATTTTTGCTCCAACTCCCCCCCCCCCCCCAAAAAAAAAAAAAAAACCAAATGCAAATGTATTTTGGGAGCTGTTCGTCAGACGGATGCGCGTTATGTATAATAGCCGCCCTCAATTTCTCAGCCGGGTATTATAGCACTCCGTTTACTTCTTACTTCGTCAAATCAAAATTTGGTTCGCTTTACCTCTTTTTGCTGCCTTTCGACATTTTGCATGAAATCTTTTTGACTTCTCCAGGCTAGTTTCATTCTTTGTTCATTCTGCTCAAAGTGCTTTTAAACAGCAGTTGCTCAGCAAAGCAATCTAAATTGAACAGAATCAGTATCGGAAAAACGAAATCGGGATGAACCTATAAAGCCCAAATATAGATGTGCCTAATCTAGATGTGCCCAAATATAGAACCTATAAAGCCCAAATATATAGAACTTATAAACAACAATCAATTTTTTGATTGTTTTTCTGTTCCTTCAAAATCCGAATCGGTGCTATGTGAATCAATGGCAGTTTTTTTCGTACAATCTGCCGGCCGGGTATGTTATACACTTCAAAAACAAACACTGATATTATGAAGTTTAGTAGTAAATAAAATAATTTTTGTGGCCAATATGTTTCATTTCTCAAGTTTGAACAAAAATGCATTTTCTGGAGCTTTTAAAGAAATGTCAAACAAGTTTCAGGGTTGGAAATCAGGATTCTCAGTGCTATGAAATTAGATGTGGTCATGGGACAGGAATTTTCAATATAAGTTAAAGGGAATAATTTTTTGGTACTAACCTTTTTCTCTTAAGAAAACTGGCCTTTTCAAATTAACCGTCGAAAAACTTTGTTTGAAATTCAGATGAAAAACGCAAAAAAGAAAGAAGGAAGAACCAACCTTTCGTTGGTGACAGAAACTTGAAAATTGCCTGCAAAAATAAAGCTTAAGAAATCGACGCATTTGACTGAATCAAAGTTTGTTTCGCTTTAACTCTTTTTGCTGCCTTTCGACATTTTGCATGAAATCTTTTTGACTTCTCCGGGCTAGTTTCATTCTGCGTTCATTCTGCTCAATGTCTTCGAATATCACTATATCCAAAGTTGACTTAAGAAACGTTTGGAACCCACGCCCAATCTTTTGGAACCCACGCCTTTTAATTGCTCTCAAACAAAGTTTGTATCAAATATTGGCTCTTAATAAGCCAATGTTTCGAGGGCACTTTAAAAAGGACGTTGTCATCGTTTGAATTTGCACCAAGTCAATTATAATTGACACGGCCGATTTTTTTTTCACACAGCCGAAGTCGATTTTTATAACAGGGATTGGGAATTTCAAAACATCACAGATTTCAAAAGTGTCAGATAGCCTTGTTTTCTCTATTAAGTTGAATATGTTCTAGTTGTTTTGATCGAAGCTTAAGTTAAATCCCACCTGCCTTATACTATGTTTTGTTGGTTTTTGTTCTGCTTCATGAAGAGACCAATATTGCAAAACAAAATGTAAAATTTCGAAATATTTTTAAAAAATTAAAATTAAGTGATGTGGAAAACCTTTGCAGTCCAAATAATAAATGTTTCTTGGTTTCCAAATATTGATTTTGAATTCCAATATTAAAAGTAAACAATTATAGCCTACACAATTTTTCTCGTTTTAATCAAGCAAATTTTTCACTCTTTTGTCTGAAAAATGGGAAAAATTATTTCACAAAACACAATTAGCACAACCTTGTAGCCAAAAGGAAAAAAGTTACGAACGCATTACAACAACACGATCATTTTTAGCTAATAGAAGATATATTAAATACGCAAAAACGTTCTGATTTGGAAATGGAATAGAAGAACTAGAATAACACTATATCCAAAGTTGATTTAAGAAACGTTTCGAACCCACGCCCAATCTTTTGGAACCCACGCCTTTTAATTGCTCTCAAACAAAGTTTGTAGCAATTATTTTTTACCGGTTTTTTTAACCGGACAAAAGCTTGACCGATTTTTCGCTCGACCGATTTTTCTGTCTGACTTTGACTTTTTGTTCTCAAAAACGGGATGAACAATTAGCGCCCGGAAGGCATTAAGTTGCTGTGCAACTCCCCTAGAGCCTTACGCCCTGCTAGTCTCTATGTTGTCGATTCACCAAAACTGTTTTAGCGAAACACTGTGTGAATGGTGGTTCTTAATCTTAAAAATTTGACCCCATCTCAGTCATCCCCCCTGTTGACTGTTTTAACGGGACATTGAAAACAAATTAATTTTAATTGCTCAAATATAGAGAGCTTGTTAATAGTTTTTTTATAGGAACAAGTAGGTATCTGTTCTGTCATATTTGAAGTTCTTATCCTTTATACGAGTGCAAAGGTCTAATTTTTTGAAAACATTGCCTCATTTCTTCGCCTCTTCAAGGATCAGTTTTCAAAAGCTATTTTCAGGAACGCTTTTCTATCTCTTGACGCAACCGATATCGGTGGATCAATATTGACATTACAGAAAAGCGAGGCAAGCATAGTGTTCCGAACCCCCGGATTATTTTAGTTTTTGGAACGATAATGAATCACGACATTTAACGTGATTCATTTCTTCGCCTGAAAACGAAGAAAATTTGAAAACGTTGCCTCATTTCTGCCTCATTTGAAACCGTTGCCTAAATTTTTGATAACGTTGCCTCATTTCTTCGCCTCTTCAAGGATCACTTTTCAAAAGCTATTTGCAGGAACGCTTTTCTATCTCTTGCAACCGATATCGGTGGGTCAATATTGACATTACAGAAAAGCGAGGCAGGCATAGTGTTCCGAACCCCCGAATTATTTTAGTTTTTGGAACGATAATGAATCACGACATTTAACACGATAATGAGTCATTTTAAAAGACAGTGTTAAATGATTTTTTGTCTTATAGAAATGAAATATTTCGAGTTGCTCTCGAACGAAGTGTAGAGCATTTATTGAAGTCGTAAATGTATTCTATGCATTGTTTTTTGCGTGACCGATTTGACTTTGAGCAATTAGTTGGACGTTAATTGGCAGCATTTTTTGTCTTTGCGTTTGCTTTGTGTTAATGTTGTTGATATGCTCATTCATTTGTACTATTTACCTTTGGAACTTGTTAATACTAGTTGAATTTTTTTGTTGTGTTTACATTTGCATAGTGTCTGTCAATTTTTTGGATCAAACATTAAAAACAAAAATATCAGTTGATCTCAGGCAATTCTAGCCCTCAGCAATCTGAAATGTTTCCGCCCATCGTGAACAATAAAGTTAGAGTGTATGAAACGACTAATAGGTCCTATAGCCTGATTGTTGTTCAGAGGTTTTAATATAGCATAATACGCAATTCAAAAATGACTTCTGTTAGGTTTAACGGTCAGCTGAGTCTAACCAAACTAAGGTTGTTATTGTTCCGACCCCTCTTGGGGGGGGGGGGGGTGAGGGGAGGAACTATATACTCAAATGGGTTTTTTTTGTTCAGTCAATTTCGGCCGATCGATATATTCATCGTATAGAGTTGAGACTGGTATCATTAGAAAGCTCGTCCAGCGTAGAATATGGAATTAAAAAGCTTTTTTTCGTTTTTTACGGAATTATGGAGGTTTAAACTTCTGAGAAAATAGAATGAATTCCGTTGATTTTATTCACTTTTTCCGGAATTTTTGACTAAAATGTCTTCAATTTTGCTAAATTTGTTATATTTTTGTAAGAAAGTGTTTTATTTTTGTAAGAAAGTATTTTATTTTTAAATATAAAAACATTGTCGACTGTTTTTATTTAATTTTTTTCAATTAAAAATTCTGGCTAAAATATTTCAAAATTCAGACTTTTTCATCAAAAAGAGCACGAAATAAGTTTCTTTTGTCCACTTTGATTAAATTGCAGGAATTACACACCCATACACCACTAACACAATCTTTAGACTCAAAAGGGGGCTATTTTTACTTCAACTTCCGTTGATAGTACTCTGTAATTAAAATTTTATTGTTTTTTTTCTAACTTTACACGTTGATTATCAAAAACGCAGCATTTGTTTTTGATTTTTTAATTAACAAAATATTTATATCTATAAAATATGAATAAAAAAGTGTTCCTAATAGACAAACAACATTAGCAGGGCTAGTTTTGGACCAATCCTGGACTTACAATCCAAAAATAGTTCGGATTTGTAAGCAGTCGGCCTTTTTTTAAACTAAATTATTAGATCTTTTTATATTAATTAAAGAACAGAGCATTTCAAATCAAAGCTCAGTAGTGATAGGTCCATTTGTCCTCGTAAGTAGCTGCAAATTAATGCATCCAGATTTTTACTTGAAAGCATATGGTCGTTTTGAAATTTAAAAATATTTGATTTTTAAATAAGTAATGGTTCATCAAATTTTGCCTATTTTCCTAATTTTGTCAACTTGCAGCTTAGTGTCAGCAAAGAAAAAATGCATCTTCTTTCTACTGATTTAAGAATTAACCTCTTTTGTGGTTTTACGCCTTAAGTCATGGTTTTCTGGCTTTGATACTACTAGATATCAATTTTTTTTGTTTTTAGGTAATTGCCCATTTTGTTTTTAGGTAATTGCTCATATATCACATTATTGGCATTCCATAATAAGGCAGAATTGATAATATTAAAATCTCTAAAGGTAAAAAATTATGGTTTTAACTGCTTCGACAGTACTTTCTCGAAGAATTCAATTGAATTTTTCAACTGTCGTTTGAACTGTCGTTTTTACTGTGTCTTTTTAGTCGTTCTTGTTTGGCAATGTTCTGATGATAGAAGATAGCTGATGCCTTTCATGACTTTGAAAACAATCGTTTTCCAAAGTTAAAAAAAACACTTCAATTTCGCAATTTTGATTCTTTGTCTGTTTGTTACCTAGTCTCGTTAATTACAGGCCAAATATGACATTAATGGTGTCACGGGAAGGCGTCAAAGGGGATTGGTGTCATAAAACCTAATGTTTTCAAATGATTCGTTATGATCTTACTGACTTCGACACGGGTTTTTCACACAAAGTAAATTAATTTTTGATTTTTGTCATATTTGACGTTCTTTTTGTAGACATAAGACATATTCTTATTATATGCAAGTCTCAGGGGCTTCCTTTGAAAGAAGAAACAATCATATTTAATTTTTTTATAATTAACGGCTTTCATGACTTTGAAAATAATTTGTTTCTGTTTATCGACTTGTTACCTAATTTCAACAACGTGAGTTCTCATAATACAATATCGGTGTTCAGTGAAGGTGCAATCGAACATATTTTGAGGGCCAAAGTATGGCTTTACGGCCTCAAAAGCGTTTTTTGGCAAGTTTTAATTGACTTTTTGTTGGTTGTCTTTGTTGTTCTTTTGTGAAACCTCATAAAAATTTGATTACCGACAGTTTGCAATTTTTTTTCCATAGAAGCATTGTTAATCGTAAACCTATGGGATATCTTAGTTGATTTCTGTTGGTTCTCAGTTCTCATTACTTTGAAAGTAATTGTTTTTTAAAAAAAATAAGCACATTTTTTAACTTCACTGTTCTTGATCTTTATTGTCTAATTGTTACCAAACCTTATTATGGACTGTTCCCATATCTGTTCTAGTGAGTTACAAGATATTTTGTTTAAATTCAGTTTTATTTGAAGCTATTTTGACATCGTTATTAAGTTTTGTTTTTTAAAACGGACAAAGTTTTTGATGTAATTAATGTTTTGTTGTTGTTTGATTTTGCTGTTCGTCTCGACTCGCTTTCTTAATATTGGCATATCGCATCAATATAATGCATCATTTTAACGCCACTGAGTTGTTTACTTTGGAGGCTATCTTTCCGTTCATACACAATTTTTTTTTTTGAAATATACTTGAATTTTTGGGTTTTTCTATCTGTTCCTCATTTGGTAGACAATTATGCCAAAATTGTGGATAAGCGGGGTCGGAACCTTATGTGCGATCGCACATTAGCGAGCCTCCTTGTTGTTATTTGAGATCTTTTTCTAGTGATTTCTAAACGGGTTTGTTTGATCATAAGTGTATTTTATTTGACAATGGAGACACACATTTTAATGTAAGGTTGACTCAGATTCTCTATCAGTCCAAACTTTTTTTAGCCTCCCCCTTTGAGAGGTATTATTCGGCATTTGGCCGATTATCTTGTGGCCTTTCAGATGAGATCTCTGTTGACATTGTACATCAGACAGGTATTCCGTTTGAATAATGTGCTGTTACAGTACGAATCTTAGTTCCAAACAATTTATGAAAGTAGAAAATAATCGTTTATAATTAAATTAAATTGAAATTTCAGTGGTACAAGCTGGGCCCTGCCTACGCAGCAGTATCCGCAGTCACAGTAGCCTCATACGTTGGATTCACATTCGCCACCACCGCCTGGAGGACCAAATTCAGAATAGACATGAACAAAGCGGACAACAAGGCACAGAGTCACTGCATAGACTCCCTCATCAACTACGAGACTGTCAAGTACTTCAACAACGAAGTGTTCGAAGCTAATAATTACGCCAAGATATTAGAGAAGTATCAGACTGCAAGTTTGAAGAGTAGTCAGTCGTTGTCATTGTTGAATTTCGGGCAGAATGCTATCTTCAGTGTTTCCATGGCAACAATGATGTCCCTTGTCGCCTCGGGAATTGTCGGAGGTTGGTAGTAATAATTTAAAGTAACCGAGTTCTGAATGGATTGCCGAATGGATGTTTAAAGAATGGATGTTTAATGAAAATAATTAAAAGGATTAGGACACAATAACTAAATTGAGAATTGTGCTTTTATTTTGTATCAAGTTGTAATGCGAGACACTCAAGGAACGACGATAAAAAATGTGGCAATTAATTGACCAAAAGAATAGAGTTTTGCGGTTTTGTATAGCCTGTTAAACTCCAATGCAAAAAAGGAAGTTGGTTAAGGAGAATTTTGAAAAGTTGCACAATAATCATTGGACCAAATCTTAATTTCCTTGTATATCACACCTAAATCTTGCTTATACATCTAGCAGAGGGAATTGTGTTTCCAGGTAGTTTGACAGTGGGTGACTTGGTGATGGTTAATGGACTCCTGTTCCAACTGTCTCTGCCCCTCAACTTTCTAGGCAGTGTCTACCGAGAGGTGAAGCAAGCACTCTTAGACATGGAGACACTCTTCAACCTACAGAGGATAGAACCCAACATCAAGGTTAATTCTTGCATGTTGAATTGATATCGCTCTTCTGCGTTATCACCTACTAAAATGCTATTTCTGAGCTGATTTTTTACTCCCTACAGCGATGTGGCTTTTTGGCAAACTGCGTCACTATGTTTTTGCTAAGTGATGCAAAATCTGAGAATTCGGTTTCTTTTAGTGGCCACGAACAAATTTCAGTTTTGATTTCCGATCAGTTGAAAGCTGGTTAAGTGACAATTGCGGGTTTTCAAATAACCGCGACGTGATACGAAGGTTTTGGTTGGTTTTAGAGGACGCTTTAGCACTCAAGAGACGTGATCGTGGTTAATTGCTCTCAAAGGAAGTTTGTAGCAATTATATTAGTCCTGTCGGTCTTTTTAAGGCAATTTTTCGCGTGACCAATTTTTCGTCTGACGCATTTGACTTCTCGTCCTCGAAAACGGGATAAACAGGTAGCGCCCAGCGGGCATTAAGTGCTCTTAGAGCCTTTCAGCTCATTAGTCTTCAAGTATGCGATTCACAGAATCGGTTTTGGTGACATACTTAGAGATTGGCTCTAGAGATTGACTCCCCCTCCCCCACTGTTGCCACCCCATCAGCCCCCCTGTGCACCCCTTCCCCACCCGCTGCTTACGCCCCTTTAATTAAGCTAAAGCTAGCCTCACTAAACCGTGCCTAGCTACTGACGAAGCCAACCGCTCGCCAGTCGTTTGAGAGCAGTTCGCCCAACGTTAGTTTAGTGCCAAATAAATTATGTTTTTTTTTTTCAATTCAAACAGCGTATTATTGGAATGTTCCTTGTACGAATTGAATTCTGAGGCTTCAACAGTCTGTCTTCGAGGCAAAAATAAATATTATTGTTTAATTGTGTTTTAGCTCCCCGCTCATAGGATCAAAAAAATTCCCCTTTCATTGGGTGAGGTCTCTTGCTAAACTCTCGTCCAGTTTGGTGGTTATGAGTTCCAATACATGACCGTTCTTCATTTGAAACCTACTGTAGTCTGCATCTCTAAGAGTCAACATGATACATATTGCTGTGGCTTGTTGCTGTGGCTGACCTTGCTTGATTCAGATAGTTGAAAGTTCTAATCGCTAAACAGATCATTCTAATCGCTGGAATTGTCTCTTCTGCCTAACGTAGCGCTCACTTTTGAATTTACTCATTAAACCGAACAAAATTTTGAAACGATAAAGAAATGAAATAATTTCTTACTTCGCTGCTGTTTTACGCATTTTGTTTGTACTTTCTGGCCTCAGCAGAATCCCGTGTAATGCAACAATTCTTCGCCACATTTGAAATTCCGCTAGATTACAGTGGAGAGGTGACAGCAGCATCCAGAGCTCCTGGTTGAACCGTATCCTAACAAGGAGGCTCGGTATTGTGCGTACGCACATAATGTTCCGACCCCGCTCATCCACATTCTTGACTTAATTGGCTACCAAATGATGAACCGATAGAAAAGTTTCAAAAACATACATATCGCTCAATAAACCATAATGGATTACAATAAGGCCACGCTAGAGGGCCGATAAAACTTGTTGTTAATAGGACTACTGGAAAAGACTATAATAAAAATTAAATAACAAACATTAATTACGACCAAAACTCGATGTCTATATTTTCAAAAAAAATTATGATAAAATCAACCTTGCATCAGATAAAACCTAAACAAAACAAAATAACCTTTACTTCAATAGAAAAGATATGGGACCTGTTCTCAATGCGACTGGGTCACGAGTCGACAAACAGAGCAAAAAGGTGCGAAGATCAGAAATACGTTTCTATTTTTGAAAACAATTGGTTTCAAAAATGATTATTATTATTGGATAATTAGTGAAATCACCAAAAATTTCATTAACATCTGCATATAAAGCAATTGAGACCTGTCATTATCCAGTGTACGTCATACGACTACAAAATGAAGGACAAATACCAGCAAAAATAAGCTTTGCACGAAATTGCAGTGAAACCGTTAAAACGGTTGGAACCAAAAAATGTTACTAAGAGCAAATGTTCAATTTTTTTGCAATTTTTCAAAGCCTATGGGACCTACAATTAGCGTAACAATATTAAAAGAAAACAAAAGTCCTTTAAAACGTTCAAATATGAAAAAAATTCAATTATGTTATAAAATTTTGTAGTAACAGGAGAAACAAAGCCGAGAAACAATTGGTTGGAACTAAAACCATTATTAATTGAACTATAGCTCACTAGAAACGGGTTATGAACTGTCGTTACCGAAGCTAAGCTACAAATCGACCAAAAGAAAAAAATTTTTAAAAAAATGGCGAAGCTCCAATATTTAAATATTTTTCAAATTTTTGAAAATCCTTTTTTTTTCAAATGTCATAACAGAGATAAGATTTCAAAAAAGAGGTCGATTAAGATGCAACACCTCAGAAATGCAATTGGGCCTGTCATCAACGAGACTAATTCACGAGACGACAAAATAACAAAAACAGGCAGAAGCCAAAACTTCATAAACAATTTTACAACACAGTGTTCAAGGCACTACATTTATAAGATGTTATCTGCAAGAGCTGTAAAGCGTCACTTGGTTCTCATCTGAAAATCAATGTAGTTTTCCCTATAAAAGGACTACATAGAAACGACAACAAAAAACCCAAAAAGTGAAAAGTAGAGGAATCTCGAAAAATTTTTATGAAACTAAATGGCCCAAGCAATCAGTCAAAACATATAACCAACCGCGAAAATAAAGTTTGAGGCAACAAAAGTATTTGAGACGTCTTATTTGTGAGATTGATTTTTATGGTGACAAAAATCAAAGCAGAAAGGAAACAGTTGAAAGTCTTTTTTTAAAAAAGTTAGCTTGAAAGTTACTAAAAGAAATAGCTATGTACTGAAAGGTTAAAATAGGTTGTTATATGTCCTGGGGAAGCAATTGAGAGCTATCAATATCAGGTATATGTCGTGTAACAAACAAGAGAACGACAAATTTACGCAAAAAAGTCACTAAATTTTGCAAGAGAATAGTGTCTCAGCCCAAAAGCGCAAACTATTTAATAAAAACAATTAACATTTTCGGATACGCCTTTTTTTAACCCGGTTCAATTTCCCAAATAAACTTATCTTCAACTGGATCTGTCGATAATGTGATAATTCGACAACGAAACAAAATGAACTCAAAAAATCTGCATTTATGCTAAAAAAAATCGAAACTAAGTCATTGGACTACAAAAGGTATAAAAACATGAATGCAAAACGTAAGAAATCCACAGAATTTTACGAAAGCAATCGTTCAGAGCCATAAACACGACGAGCTTTACTCTGAAACCGTAAAATATGGTCGCTAGTGTTCATTTTTTGTAAAAAGTATCTGTCGATAAAAGAGCCCTCATTTGAAATTCTTGTCAGCAATATGCATAAGAAACTATATTTGGAAATATATTTTTTTAAAAGTCCGCGCCCCATTAAAATCTGAAATTTTTTACCGTATGGATCCATGGTGAGATCAAAATCAGCAATTATATTGATGCGCGGCTTTGAAGACATTCAATTATTCAAATGATTGCGAAATAGATCAATTTTTAAACAAAATTTTTCAATATATCAAAAATAAATAATGCGTTTCTTTTAATTATCGTTGTTAAATTTGCAAAAATGTGGCAAAATTATGATTTCTGAAGACTTCTAAAACCAGCGGGAGTGCAACTAGCTCTCTCTTCAAGGTTGTGATGAATATGACTGCAGTTTCAAGGCGTCTACTTTCAGCAAATTCAGTGAAAGCGGGCCAAAAATGCATATTTGGTCCCATTTTTGACAAAAAAGTCTGATTTTTGAAAAATTTTGCATAAATTTTTAGCGAAAAAGCTCAGATCGAACAATTCAGCAACCCCCCTCTATCTTTTAAGATAAGATTAATAACACTACCGTTAACAATTTCAAGATACTTTAGCAAAATTAACGAAAATTTGGTTAAAAATTACGGAAAATGTGAACGAAAACAACGGAATTCACTCTACTTTTCTCAAGTAAGTTTAAACTTCGATAACTCCCTGTAAAAAACGAAAATGAAAAAAAAATCTTTTTATTCCATATTCTACGCTGGACGGGCTTTCGATCGGCCAAAATTGACTGAACAAAAAAAACCCAGTTGAGTATATAGTTCCTCCCCCCCCCCCCCCCCCCCCCCACTAAAAGTGGAGTCGGAACAATTAGGCAGAGATAAGTGACCAGGCCTTTGAACTACTATCGGGTAACAGCATTTTCTGTTTGCATACGGCAGACAGATTAAATGTGTTGCCTGGCCACGTTATTCTTTTTCTTAGTCCTTGCGTCGATTCATGTATTCACGCTCATAACACTACACAGCTTGATAACCTATGGTGTCCAGTATCCCTGAGATGCAAAGTGGGCTTTTTTGTTATGTTCTGACACGTAATTGGCCTTTAAGAGCTACAGACTATCTATACAAGGAAAGTTGTAATCCAGGAGATTATGTTGATGCTCCTGACAACCAAGCTCCTAATTGTAGTGAAGAAAGTGATGCAAACGCAGCATTCTCTATGAAGGTCTAACTTCCAGGTAGATTGACAAGGCTGAATTGTCTTGGGCTTTCCTGACTTTTTGCTTTGGGTTTATTGCGAAACAGCAATTTCATCTATTTCCTCAGTTGTTATGTTAAATGAACTGTATTTGATTGGCTTTGATTTTGTTAGTTTTTCTATGAAGCTTTTGGCAGTTTTTTGTAGTCCAACTCTAGCTCAAGCACGCAGGGTACATCCGAAGCAGGCCACCATCTCTTACAGAGCTACTGTTGTGACGTTTGTTAGTTGTTTTCTGTAAGCCTTAACCTACGTCCTTAATAGAGCTAACAACCTATGAGGTCTTTTTTAGTTTTCATTTGGGCAATGTTTGCTTAATGATCGGTCTGAAAAGAATCCAAGTGCTTTTAATAGATAACAGTTGTCCTAGTGAAAAAGTTCCACTCCACATCCGGTGTATAAGGTGTCAAAAGTAAAAATTATCTCAGCAGCAAAACAATGTTTTGCTGCGCAAGAGCCCTGGGTCGGTTGCAAGAAAACCTTAACATCATCTAGACATTTACGTACTGATAAAATTTGTCTGCATGTGGTTTTACAATGTAAAACGAGCGATTTTTTGACCAACTTTTATATTTAGACTAATGATAATGCGCCACCATTGGTCATATCTCGCGACAACGCGGCCATTGAGTTTGACAACGTTACTTTCGGCTACGTCCCTAATACCGAACCAATCTGCAAAGGTCTATCATTCGTAGTGCCTTCGAACAAGAAAGTAGCTTTCGTTGGGGGCAGTGGGTGTGGAAAATCAACTATCATCCGTCTCCTATTCCGATTTTATGACCCATGGTCTGGCAGAATCACTGTGAATGGCCAGGAGATTCGAAATGTGGACTTGGAATCACTGCGGAAGTGCTTTGGAATAGTTCCTCAGGAGACGGTGTTATTCCACAACACATTGGAGTACAATATCAAATACGGCAATGTTAATTGTTCAGATGAAGAGCTGTTCACAGCTGCTAAATTGGCAAACTTGCATCATACAGTGATGCAATTTCCTCAGGGATACAAAACTGAAGTTGGAGAACGGGGCCTTAAACTATCAGGTGGGTAATTGGGTTGTAATTTTGACCTCCATAGAGCTCAAGAATTTATATGAGCTCTCCCCATTTGACAATAGATAGGTTTTAAATGGTATTTAGATATGCTATCAACTTGAAGTGCAATTACAGCAACGATAATTTCAAGTACATTTTTGAACATATCGGAATACTGGTAACGAAGTTTTAAAATCGCAAACATGAAAAAATGACTTGTATTTTTATTGAGTCTCATTGAAATTGTATGTTCACAACACAAGAAGGACACGGGAACGCAAAAGGAATAATTCTGATAATATTAGAATATTTTGATTAATTTTAATGACAACTTGCCATTTGTTTGTTCGGCGTAGGTGGCGAGAAGCAGCGGGTGGCTATAGCGAGGTGTATGCTGAAGGATGCGCCCATTCTCTTGTTCGACGAGGCGACAAGTTCACTCGACAGCATCACTGAGACTGTGAGCATATTGGTCTTCTCAATTCAAACATCATATTGAAATAAATACAAAATACTTCAGAGAATAAATAGACAAATAAATTGGGGTATTAAGGTTTGTCATATGCGTAAATATTTTGATAGAGCAAGGGGTCTTATAATAAGAGATATAATTTTACCGGCATAACTTTTCATTACAAAAATTTTTTTAGAATTTTTTTTAAAAAAATTATCCATTATAAAGAAAGCAGTCAAATATCCGAAAAAACGTCGTTCAAAATCTGAGGAAAATATAAGATGAGAGAAATTTCCCGAACTGTACAGTTTTTTTCCAAAAAATGTGTCAATCTAAATTGATCAGTAACCAGAAAGTCTCGGGAAAAGTGGAACAACTTACAAATAGCAATCCGGAAAAAGCAAAATTAATTTAAGGAGAAATTAAATGGAAATGATCAAAATACTCGAATGTGTTCCAATAGACAGAAAAATACAAGGGTTTAAAACTTGTTTCTTAGTTGTAGTTTAAGGACCAAACTATGCATATGTTTGTAAGGTGATTCTTAAGGGTTTACTTTTTTGTTAGTTATAAAATTTTGATTTTATATTTTGAAGAATTTAGGAAATACAAAATTTTTTAATTTATTCAAAAAGGGGGTTGATCAGCAGTGTAGCATTCACGAGTTATTCGTTTAAGAAATTAATGGACTTTTGTATATTTTCTTACGCGTTTTTCATCAGTAGTCATATGCGTGAAAAAGACTATGATATAAGCAGAAAGAACCCTTTTTTAAACATGTAATTTCAGTTTATAACCTAAAAGGTTAAAAGTACTTGTTACAAATTAAAACAAATCGCTACTTTATTTTCTCATAAATTATATACATCGATTTAATTTAATTCATTTAATTTGGAATCACTCTTCTCTAAAACATCACTTTTGTTTTTCTTAAAAAATAATTTTTAATAGCTCCCATAATACTGTGTAAGAATTTTTTTTCTTTTTTCTGTTCTTCAGCATGCAAATTTTTTTATGCTGAAGAACGGAAAAACTGTTCAGCTTTCATTAAAGATTTAGTAATTGCTCTCGAAAGAAGTTTGAAGCAATTATTGAATACGTGTTGTTCTTTTTATGCAAAGTTTTTTTGGTTGACCGTTTTGACTTCTTGACTGACTTTTACCCCCTTGACGTTTTCGTTTTGTGTGATCTAAGTTCTCTCATTCATAAGTGTCGGCAGCTGAAATCAAGTGGCGGCATTTCGCTACTAAATCAAATGAGAAATGCGCTAAAATTGATGTTTCTTAAAATATCAGTAGTTTTAGTGGCATATAATAGCCTCTAAAGACGTCATTTGAAGCACTCGCAGTTGGTCCTCCGCCCACGACTGAAGCAGGTGGCAATAGATTCGATATCCCACAAGTCTTCAACCCGCTTTTCGAGAGTTTTTAAACGACTTTCTCAAGACCTTATAAGATCTCCTTGTTTGTAAAAGAAAATCTACAGGACCTAGCGGTTCCATTAGGTACACCATGATTAATTGTTACATTTTCAGAAAACTTACCATTAAGTTGTACTATCTTTTCTGGCTCTGCAAGAAATGGCTTGAACATAGTATAGATTCAACTGAAAACCATAGTATTGAAGTCTGTTTCGACTATTTTTCCGTTCAAATGTTGATGATAGTCATGATATAACTCTATTAAGCAATACTAACCCGATTATATTAAATGTGTATTTACATTAAAATTACACTAATCTGTTTAGAGTATCATGCACGCCATTGAGGAATTTTCGGCTCAGCGCACTTCCCTTTTCATTGCACACAGACTGTCCACAATAGCAGATGCAGATGAGATTAATGTATTGAAAGAGGGCAGAGTCATAGAGAAGGGAACTCATCACTCTCTTCTTTTAGACGACAACTCTTTTTACTCAAAACTTTGGAGCAGTCAACATTAAAATTTTGTAATATTTCATAGAAATGTTTGTCCAGATTATAGATAATGTTCATTAATACTTTTGTTTCCTCAAAACACGGAAGCTATGTACAGTTGAAACTTATTTAACGCTACACGTTTTGTAATGGTAATTTTTTCTCAAAAACGGGATAAACTGGTAGCGCTCGGAGGGCGTTAAGTGGCGGAGCAGCTCTCTTAGAGTCTTACTAGTCTCTAAGTATCCGATTCACCGAAATTATTTTGGAGGAGGCAGTTTAATGGCGTGAAAGGCGGTTCTTAATCTTAAGAGTTTGACCCCCGCCAGCAGCCCCCCCCCCCCAACACTCCCATTGTCCACCCTCCCAGGTGTTCGCAACCTTACCCCCATCGCTTGACCCCTCCGCGCATCGCTTGACCCCTCCCCCCACCCAACGCTTGCACCCCATACACACACAGCTAGCTAAAACCAGTGTGAACTCACTGCGAGTCTTCTGAGAGCAATTCTGTCAACTTGAGTTGATTGTGTTCAATGTGTACGTGAAATAGTTCGTTCATTTTAATAATTGAGAATCAGTCAAGATTTTACGGATTCTTCTGGAATATATTGTTCCGGAACATGTAGAGCAGCAAATTTAAGCAGTTTGACACACAGGTTTACATTTTTTTTAATCTGACAATTTTTCTCATGAATATTTGTTCACAGTAGTTTGCGACTGCTTTCAGTAAATCTGGTTTTGATGTCTTTTTAAGCTTTTTGTTTTCCACGAGCAGTATGCAATTTTAGGTCTTTTCTCATTTGAACCATCCACCAAAGATTTCAACTCTCTTAATTTTCTAGTACTTTTTGGTGTATTTGTTTATTTTGCTGCTAAGACAGTTACTTACTGGAATGGGCTGTTGAATGAGCTTCAAAAATTAAAAAAGGATATTAGTCGTGTTCAATGGCAGGGCATTAATGATTTTGTTTGCGTCACCTCATTTGACATATAGGAGTTACGTTTCTGGATTCAAACATTATTTACACACTTTTATTGAAATTATATAATAGAATTACAAGAATAAAATAATGAAAGATATTTTTAGAATTTATTGCCTTTTGGATTTTTCTTCAATTATATTCTCTTGAAAAAAAGGTTAAACACAACAATTTTGATTAGAGCTGAAAAAATAGTAATTCTGACTATTTATAACTATTTATCTTACGAGGTTTCTGAAATCAATAAAAATGTTCTTTCACAGGAAATGTGTGTTATGAATTGCTTTTCAAGATAGCAAACGAAAACAAGTATGTTTCTATGTAATACAATGTTCGGGATCATTCAAGCATGTCTCACACTATCTGGTTCACTAAAATTTAATTATTAGTTTTTCAGTAAAGAAAGTTACAGCTCATCAAAGAGTTTTGTATAAGTTTGCTCAGATGAGGTTTTTTGTAGAGATTTGAAACAGTGCAGTAATCTTACTTCTGCAATACGTCTAAATATAAAAAGGCTAAGGTTCTGAGCGCCTCAGTCTACTGGCAATCCCACTGTTATTTGTTTCATGATTTCTTTTTTTAAAATTCTGCCTTTGACAATGGCCTTCTGCTGATCCCGGTCGGGGAAGTTGCCGTTGTCGTCTTTAGATTACTTGGGTTCAAAACTTGGGCTTGTTAAGATTACCTTTATTTCATTTCATGGCTTCCGCACGACACGTGCTCTTTGTTCAATCATATATATCTTCTCGCTTATCACAACATTTTCACAGGAATCAAAGTTTTTGCGGCAAATATGGTATGTCAGAATCAAAAGAATTATCGATGTCGATAACATTCTCGGGGCCTACGATACCTAACCTCCTAACCTTTTGGGGGTGGTTTCGGAAAAACATGTGCGAGCCTAACCGCTGGTCGAGTTAAAAACCCTAAAGCAGTTTTTACTTCACAAGACCTAGCAGTTTTGTCTGGGCCGGTGAACGTCCTTGTCACGCGTCCCAATGGCCAAATCCCCCTTGGAGTCCATTCTTCAAGGACCCATACAATATCATTGACTTCCAATTTGGCCTCGGGTTTGGCCCACTTCTTTCTGGCGTTCAGAGTCGGAACGTACTCTCTCAAAAGTCTTTTCCAGATTGCTTCTAGTCTTTGCCGCACTTGTATCCACGTTTTCGTCTGGACGGTGGGATTCTCTTTGAAGACACATGCTGGTACATTAGAAAAGGCTCTACCGATCAGAAAGTGATTAGGTGTGAGTGGATCCTCGTCTTCGACATCGCTTCTTACATGTGTCAACGGTCTTGCATTAACTAGACTTTCGGTCTCGGTGACGATGGTTGAGAAGGTGTCCCAGGTCAACTTTGCCGATCCTAAATTCAAAAGAAGAGCTCGTTTTACAATCTGTACGAGCCTCTCCCACACCCCACCGAAGTGAGGGGCAGAAGGAGGGTTTAGGCGCTATTCAACGGACTGATTCAGTAGTTTCTGTCTAATGAACTCATGGTCGAGCTGGAGTGGTTGTCGTCGTATTTGTTTTCTGGCTCCAAGAAAGTTGCTGCCGTTGTCACTGAGGAATAATCGGGGTTGTCCCCGTCTTGCAACGAATCTTCGAATGGCTGTCATGCAAGTGGTTGTCGTTAAATCTTCTGTCACTTCTAAGTGCACAGCTCTCGTGACAAGACAATTGAAGAGGCAGATATAGGCTTTTTCCTCTTTATTCCGCTGAATAACGGTAAAGGGGCCAACATAGTCGATTCCGACGTTTGTAAAAACTACAGGAGACTCGTTTTGTGGAAATCGGATTTCGGGTAGGTCCGCCATTGGTGGTTGAAGTCCTTGGCCTTTGAATCTTCTGCAATCGAAGCAGTTGTAGGTGATGCTTCTAAGAGCGTCGCGAAGACCAAGCACGTAAAAATTTTGTTGTACATAGTTCTTGACGTATTCAGTCCCAAAATGCATACAAACTTCGTGGCATTTAACTAAGAAGAGCCGAGTTATGAATTCTTTTGCATTGAGAATCATTGGATGTTTTGTGTTATAACCCAATGTACTTCTTTTAGTTCTGCCACCGACACGCAACGTGTTGTCTCTGAAAAACGGTGAAAACTGAAGAAGCTTGTCTTTTGCTGGAAGAGATTTCTTCTGCTTCAGAAGGTTGATTGACGTACCGAAAGAGTTTTGCTGTGATGCCTGCAGTAGGTGATTTCTGGATTTTTCTATATCCGTACAATTGAGAGCTCTCTTTTTCTTCGTTTTTAGTATGCTGAGGAAACGAAAGACTTGTGCGGTTGCTTTGAGTAGTTTTGTCCACTTCGAAAATCTCTCGACGTCAATGACTGGTTTTACTGGTTGTTGTATTGTTGTGACGTTTGTTTTCTCCTCGCTGAGTATATTGTTCCAGCTGTCTTTTGGTTCAAACAAAAACGAAGGTGGAGTTAGCCAAAGTTTAGGCAGGCCCACCCAGGAGCGCCAAATGACAATGGCCTTCTGCTGATCCCGGTCGGGGAAGTTGCCGTTGTCGTCTTTAGATTACTTGGGTTCAAAACTTGGGCTTGTTAAGATTACCTTTATTTCATTTCATGGCTTCCGCACGACACGTGCTCTTTGTTCAATCATATATATCTTCTCGCTTATCACAACATTTTCACAGGAATCAAAGTTTTTGCGGCAAATATGGTATGTCAGAATCAAAAGAATTATCGATGTCGATAACAGCCTTTCCTCAGGTCAGTTGGCGTTTCAAGCAAAAGCTCAATAAAAACCTTCTTGTGATCTAATCTGAGCTGGCAAGTATTTGTTCACGAGATCAAATGAAGGCTACAAAAGTTTACCGAGAAGTGTGTTTCTTGGGAACTATAAGACAAACGGTTATAGATAGTTAAAGGAAAACTGAGAAATGAAATATTTTCCAAAACTATTTTTAAGGATCTTTCTGACTATCAGGTTGATACGTCTCCCATAAACTGCCGTTAATTATTTTTTAATTGATAAAATGGACCATTGGAAGATACAACAATATTTTTTTCACTTTTTTCTGTTTTTAATTGTAAATTTTAAGTGAAAGGATGATGAATTTCACAAGTACTTGGAAGATTTTTTTGTTGACATAAAATTTTGGTTCTAATGTGACGAGTGTTGGTCGTTCTTTCTCTCTGAAAACATAAAAAATGTCTTTTTAAAAAATTCTTTGCTTTGTTAACAAAATGAAAGGCGCAGTGTTGGATATGTTCAGTAGAATTCCTGGCTCAGATTTTTTTTTTCAATGCATCTTTAATTGCCGCTATAGGTAGGCGCAAAGTGGGCTGATTAAAATAAAAATTATGAAAATGCGTCTAAATTTTAGCAATTGATAGCTATTAAAATTGTCTAATGAAGAGCTCTTCTACCAGCAACGGGAACTCTGGGGACATAACAGTACTGTGAAAATTGTCGCTATCTACTACAAATAAAGCAAAGTTGTACATATATCTATACTCTATCAATACTTTCACTAATATTTTTCATAAAAAAGACTAGTTGTACCATATGTTCGCTGTTTACTCAATATTCCAAAATAGTTTGCTTAAGAATATTGTGCACCTTCAAATTGTTCATAAATTGCAAATTTTAAACGTTTACATTACATTACCAACGCGATTTTTGGGAGGTATTTCTGTAAAGTTCACGAGAAAGATATGAACATTTACGGTATTTATATAACGATATAATTTTTTGTTAAAAGTGAATTCTAGTTGACCTGGTTCGGTGTGCATTATTATTGCTGCTTCTGAATTATTGATTGATACAATTGATTTTGAATCAATTCAATCAAAAAGAGTTCACAATATTGTTGTAATTTTAGCAGAACTGATTTTAGTCTAAATTTAGTTTCTTAATTGATCCAATTATTGACCTCAATTCATTTCAATCAAAGAGAGTCCGCAATTTTGATGTCGTTTCATCTGAACTGATTTTTGACTTCATAGGAGACCTTTTTTATATAACTAAATTCTCTTGCCAAATTCTTTGATCTATTTAACTGATTTTCTAAAATGAATGTTCGAGAAGACACTTTCCTTATGACTCTTATCAAAATTGGCTTTGTGGGGTTTGTGGTGATGTTGGGTTATGCAGTTTACTATTTCTTAAAGAAGTATTGGGGGTCAAAAGTGCCATCGAGCAATGCCACAGTGATAGTGCCAGACATTATGGTCCACTCAGCCACTGAGAGACATACTATTTCAAGGTCAGAACAGACCAATGGGTTTATTGAGAGCAGCAGCAACGGCAGAGGACGATTGGCTATCAGTTTGCGATAAACTTAAATATGTACTGACTATAGCAGCAGTACTCAAGGAATTTAACTGCAAGAGACTTTGGGGATCTTTTCAACAATTGCCTCCCCTATTGCAAAAGGGGTGAAAATTTTTGACTAGAATTTAAGCGACCAATTTATTGACCAATTCGAACTTATCTGAAACCGTAGACTTATTTGAATGTCGTCAGTATTACATATAACCTGGAGTATAATTTAGGAGGGCAGCAATTTCTACTAGGTACTAAAGGGGAGGTTGAAAAGATCCGACTTTGTTAAGGAAAACTTCTGGATTTGTTTATTTTCCTGCCGTTTTCATTTACGATATTTCAATGAGAACCATATAAATGATACACGCCTTGAAAACCTTAACAATGAACACGCTAGAATTTTAAGTAATGGTTTCGTGACTCTGTTTGAAGTCACTGAGAACTTCTGGCGTTTATCGGTATTTCGAAGTGTCAGAATTTCGAAGTGACTTCTGCAGAGTCACCTAATCATTACTTAAAACACGAAACGCGCAAGTTTTAAAATGCAGAAAGTCAACGGAAATCAACTTCTGACTAAGTAGGAACTTCTTGCGTTTTAACGTCTGGCAACGACTTTCGGCATTTTAAAATGTGCACGTGAGTGTTTTAACTATATGGAGCTATTCACATTCGGGTATTATCATACCGTCATACGGGAGGTGAACGTTTCCAGACATTTGCACACATTCAAAACTTTTGACATTTTAACTTCATTGTAGATGTGCAATATCTTTATCGCTATCAAATGTGTCATCATATAGAACATATGACTAGTTTAGTGATGCAATAAAATTAAATCATATTAGTTAGATTCAAATTTAAATTTCCTTTGACTTCCACGTCCAATTTCCGGTATGAAATGCTCCAGCTGAGATTTCTCGCGTTAGCAAAAAACAAGTTTCGTATGAATAAATGGTTCCCATATTTTCATGTGAGGAGGTACTCTATGCTCAGCTGTTATCTTGTTCAGTCAGTTTACGCCAATTGGAGATCTATGGTAGGACAAGTAAGTTATATCCTTAAAGGCAACCAAGATTATAACTTTAATTGCTTACAAATGAATTTTGTAGCAACTATTTTAACTCTTGTTGATATTTCTTCGATGCAATTTTCCGTACGTGCACTTTTTCACCTGACCGTTTTTTTCTGATAGACTGGGCTTAATGTGAGTTTATACTGCGAGTTTATTGCGCAGAAAAACAGAATGAGCCACTACAGACCGAGTGCAATAAATTGCTGAGCAGTTATGTTACATGCAGTAAGTATGTGATTCAGTAATCGGTGAAGACATTTGGAGACTTAAAAACCTGAGTTCCTCTCCACCCTCTCATCGCCGAACTAGCTATGGAGACCTCAATTCACAGTCGTGCCAGAGCAAGTTCGACATGGTCATTTTTGTTTATCGTTGACCTTTCGTTTTAAGGTCGCTTTGGTGTTTGGTCAAAGTGTGTCCAGGCATTAGGAAAAAATTCAACCATTTAACTCATCGGCCCATGTCATCAAAATTTGTCTAGTTTACGTGAACATATTGGATATGGATCCTAAAGGGATGGCCGTCAACACAAATTTTGTACTCCCTGGGGTACGCACTAACAAAAGAAAAGCAAGATTTCAACGTCAATGCTTTGACTTTCGCAGTTAGACTTTGCCTCTGCTAAGCCTAGTAGCAACAGCATAAGTCACTTTAACCCCCTCCTCGTTCCCAGTAACGTTGAGTGCACTGGAATCTAAAAAAGTAGTTAAATATAAGAAAATTGATGTTTGGCAGAAGGGCTCTTTTTTAAAGAAAAACCTAATAATATGTGCAATAGACAATCATACTTTTCTCAACCAAGAACTTCACGCAAGATTTACTCCAACATGGCAAAAAATTGAGAACAATAAAAGACAATTAAGCTCTTAGACAAGAGGTATAATTTTTGCTGCCTCGGAACCAGTTTTTTATACCCGATCCTTCTCGCCCTTAAACCTATTGTTTGTCCGCTGGCGCTTATTCTTAAAACATAGCGGGTGATCATAAGGGCACGACAATTTTATGCCCCGTTTGCAACTGTGCCAAATAAGAATAGATGCAGTAGAAGCTAGTACGACCAAGTTAAAATTGTCAAAATTTAGTTATTTGCTAATTGCAATGAATTTTCAAATTAATAATAAAAGTTCTTATGTTCAAGTGAAAAAAGTCCAAGTGCAGTGAAGCTGACCTATTCATAGGGGTACGTTTATGTCGAGAAACAAAAACCAGTTGGTTTAATTTTTTACTCTTCCACTGCCTGCTGACTAAAGATATTCCCGTTATTTATTCCGTTTTTGCTCGCATTGGAGACTAACTGAGTTGGTCCTTTATCTTGTTCTTGAGTTTTGACTCAATTTAAACTGTTTTCTATGATCCTGATTTAGCGTCAAAATCCGTGGAAGTTATCACAATATTTTTGACTATTTACATCATAGCCGAGTTTCATTAATGACAGGTTAGCTATCAGCATCTTAGCAGGGATTATTTTGGCCTGCATTAGAACATTTCTTGTTCGGTCTAATTTCATAAGAAGAAAACACACTTTTATCCTCCAATTAAATCCATTTTTCTACAGCCGGTCGATACATTTCTAGAACGGCCCTGAACTTTAAGTCAATTGTATTCTGTGCAACATCTTTTCAGAAATTTTTCTTTAATTTTAATTAGGTTTCTGATATTTGTTTTCCCATACTGACGATTATTGCGACAAACAAATTTCACGCAACTTTGTTATCCAAAAAAAAATCTGTAAAAATAATTTCCAGAAGAAATTTTCTTAACTAGCTCTGAACTATTCTGATTTTAAAAATGTAGAACCTCAGAGTCTTTTCTATGTTTCCTGTTTATAATTACTGGTTTCTTTGTGAACCATTTTTTTCGATTTTTTCTTTTGTATAATATTTGGGCATTGATCATTTCATAAATATCAGATTTGCTCAAAAACTGTACCTCTGAAACTTTTCATTTTTCGTTTGTTAGGATATAACACAGCTGATAGGGAAACATCTAGACACGCTTGTAACCAAATCGAATTTTTAGTGGCTCGCAGATTTTCAAATGCTCACGAAAAATGTCACATTTTTAGGATGTTAGAATAATTAAAATTTTGTCAAAAAACCGATTCTTAGGCAAGAGTAAGAAAATGTTGTTCATGATTTACAGATCTGAAAACCCAGTAGCAACAGAATAAGTGACTTTAACCCTCCTCGTTCCCTGTAACGTTGAATGCACTGGAATCTAAATAAGTAGTCAAAAATAAGAAAGTTGGTTTTTTGCAGAAGGCCTCTTTTTCAAAAAAAACTAATCGTAAGTGCAGTA